>NC_041223.1:7423641-7467420 GCF_002837175.3 Physeter macrocephalus | reverse complement strand
GCTCACGCCACCCCCGCGCGCAGCTCACGCCCCCACGCGCGCAGTGACTCCCTCCCTGCGCGCCGCTAGTACTCGCGCCACGCCGTCTCCGGGCACTGCAGCACCGCGGGGGAGGAGGCGAGGAGGCGAGGAGGGGAGGAGGGGAGGAGTCGAGGAGGGGAGGAGGCGAGGAGGGGAGGAGGCGAGGAGGCGAGGAGGCGAGGAGGGCGAGGGCACAGGGAAGGGGAGGGGGAGGAGAAAAGATGAAGCAAAGGGGAGCGGGGGAGGCGGGAGTCTTTAAGGCAAGGAGGTCCTTGTGTCGGGGGGTCCCCTAAACGCACCTGTCCAGGCAGTGGGCGGCAGTCAGCACCCACTCTGGGGATATTAAAGTGCCTCCACAGAAGTGGCTTCTAGTAGGAAATCTAGAAGGAAATGTGCCAGGATTTTAGTCCAAAGCTGATGATTTATTCTACAGAAAGCCCGGAAGTAGAGCTCACTCTGTTGTGCTGTCGCTGACGCTCCCAGAGGACGAGGTGACCAGCCCGTCATCGGGGCGGTGGGAGCTTCGAGTTGGGCTCCTGTGGTGGGTTCTCGGGGGGTCACCACACCGCTCTGGACGGTGGCTGGCGCGCCGGCGAGGCCCAGCAAAGCCACGCGACTCCAACAGGAGGTCCACGCCCGGGGCCTTGACCCTTTGGCCCTGGGCTCCAGCTCCTTGAGGTCTCTTTCCCTTCTTTTTGACAAGATCCATGCAAGACCCGATGAGTCACTCCTCAGGGAACCGAATGGGATCCCGAGTGGCCGTGATTCATGGGCATCTGCTAATTTTACCGGAGGAAGTTCGCTCTGGGGGGAGGGGCCCCTAAACCGTTTACTTCATAGGACTGCTTAGTCACGGGGTCGCTCGTAAAATCCGTGTGAGCCGCTCTGAAGCCCATCAAATGAAAGGGACACAAGTAGTAAGTGAATAACCGGCAAGGCAATTATCAGTCTGGAAATAGACCACAGCGCATCTTGGGAAAGAGGGAAGATGAGATACGCGAAAGGGGAAGTCTCTGTATCTCAAGCAGTTACTAAATGATAAGACAAACAAAAGAAAAGCCGACTCAACCAGGGAATGAAATAGACGATTTTCCTTCATCGATAGCATCTCACAAGCGAAAAGAAGGCCACTGAGCCCAGCGATTGGGCACACGCGCACTGGCGCAGCGCCAACAAGCAGATCAGCCCGTTTCCCGCGTGCGCTTCGAATGAGACACCCAGCAAAACGGACTTATTAAAGGCGAGCGCCACTGAAAGAGAACCTGAACCTCCGGGGTCATGTAGGACGGGGACTGATCACTCTTAAAGGCGATCCTGAGCCACCCTTCACTGAAGAAGATGCGTTTTGCAAATGGGTGAGCACCCTTTGATTAAATTCAGTAGTTCACAGAACTGTGGAAGGCAGGAAGGAAAGAAAGAAAAAAAAAAGAAGAGACTCTGTATCTGTGATATATTATAGATAATTTAATCTTTACCCTCCCCCTCCAGGTGTCCCATTTCTAAAAATATCCCTTTCTCTTCATTTTACAAAGTAACAGTGGGTATCTATCTAAAACCTCAAGGCATCTTCCATACTTTTTCAGCAATATTGGAACTTAGTGTAAATTGCTACATTTATCAATTTTGATGATAGCTGCCCAGATCAAAAAACTAAAGGTTCTAATTCTGACTATTTTCAAACTGAAGAACATAGAAAAGAATATAGCAAAAAAAGAAGCAGACTCACAGATACAGAGAACAAACTAGTGGTTACCAGTGGGGAGAGGGAAGGGGGGAGGGGCTGTATAGGGATGCGGAGGTGAGAGGTTCAAACTATTAGGTATAAAATAAGCTACAAGAATATATTGTGTTACACGGGGAATAGAGCCAATATTTTATAATAACTATAAATGGAGTATAACCTTTAAAAATGGTGAATCACTATAGTGTACAACTGTAACTTATATTTTACAGCAACTATACCTCAACTAAAAAACATAGAAAATTTTTTATAGTTTTCCTTACTCCTTTGCAGAACTTAGAGGCAGGTACTGATACTGAGGGTATGTGGATTTAGTGTGAATGAAGAAAGGATTTTCAGGCTTCCCTGGTGGCGCAGTGGTTGGGAGTCCACCTGCCGATGCAGGGGACGCGGGTTCGTGCCCCGGTCCGGGAGGACCCCACATGCCGCGGAGCGGCTGGGCCCGTGAGCCGTGGCCGCTGAGCCTGCGCGTCCGGAGCCTGTGCTCCGCAACGGGAGAGGCCACAACAGAGGGAGGCCCGCGTACCGCAAAACAAAGGTTTTTCAAGGAGTACACAGGAGGATGGACTACACTGTTTCTGGAAACGGTGTTACCTTTTTCGAAGGCTGACTTGCCAGGGCCAGGAGTGTGGGATGGCCACGCACCCAGCTACAACCCTTCCGGGACACTTCTTCGGCTCCACCTGGGGCTTTCCACAATCAAATGAAGAGGAAGCTGTGGCACAAAGGGGGAAAAATTTGCATTTGAAGACGTGAAAGAGAGCAACTCATGATAAATTCATGGCTCGTGGCCGAAGCACTGAATTTTTGACATCCCAAAGCCCAAACTAAATAGTAAAATCATAAACATCTTTTGGAATATTTTTTCTAAGTTTCAAAAGTGGTGGGGGGGCGGACAACAGCATTTTCTTCTCCTTTCAAGAAAATATAAGTACTTTTTTTTTTTTTTTTTTACTGCTTTCTTAAGGAAGTGTTTAAATACATTGGGAAGAGTTAGGCCTTAGAATGAGAGCTTTTGGGAGAGGAGCTTGACTGGCACAAGTTGTTATTGTGACTTGATGTGATATATCTAGAGAGTGAATCACCGTCACCAGGTACAGTTTACTGAAAACCATAATTGTCATCCCCATTGAAAGGCACTAAGAGTATTTTTAAAATGTGAATCTGTGTGTGTGTGTGTGTGTGTGTGT
Organism: Physeter macrocephalus; assembly: GCF_002837175.3. Classification (NCBI taxonomy): domain Eukaryota; kingdom Metazoa; phylum Chordata; class Mammalia; order Artiodactyla; family Physeteridae; genus Physeter; species Physeter macrocephalus. Next base: position 7,464,468 of record NC_041223.1, on the reverse strand, counting down.
GTGTGTGTGTGTGTGTGTGTGTAGCAAGGATAACAATCCTAAACTGAAATAATGCCTTCTCTCAGCCAGCTTCAGGACGGCTCTTCCAGGGAGCCTCCCAAGACTAACCCAGTGCCACGGGGGTGACTTCCATTCGCTTGCCGCCCTCTCTATGCATTCTCCCGCCTGCTTTCTCTCCCCACCTGGCCTGCAGGGTTCCTGGCGATTAGGGTTGGTGCTCCGTCTCTGGTTGGTACCACTTACTAATGTCTAGAACAGTTCAGGGGCTACACAAGGTATTCATAAAGGGCTTCTCTGTTGTCTGGAGCCCTTTAAGATCTTCAAAAATAGAAGCATAAATCATTGTTAATAATAATATTACAAGGAGAAATTTTTTGCTCTTAATCAACCAAGAGATTCTATCCTCTAGTGAATCTGGAATCTGAATTTTCCAAATACCTTTCTAATTGTCTTGGCCTATTCTGAGAATCTATATACAGAAGTTTTTTTTGTTTTGTTTTGTTTTGTTTTGTTTTAAGGAAGCATGCAATATAATGAAATCCTACTATCTAACACCGATCTTAATGTCTCTTACTGTGTCTTACACAGAATAGACTTACAGAAATGGACTAAGAAAAGAATAACTACAGATATTATGGTACCCTGGTCTTAGTATTCAAAACAAAACTGAAGTTCTATTTATTTATTTATTTTTTTGTGGTACGCGGGCCTCCCTCTGTTGTGGCCTCTCCCCTTGCGGAGCACAGGCTCCGGACGCGCAGGCTCAGCGGCCGTGGCTCACGGGCCCAGCCGCTCCGCGGCACGTGGGATCCTCCGGGACCGGGGCGCGAACCCGGTTCCCCTGCATCGGCAGGCGGACGCGCAACCACTGCGCCACCAGGGAAGCCCCTATTTATTTTTAATTACTTGTTATTTGCACTGTTAGTGTCGGTGGAATTGAAATGAGTTGTTAAAACCAATTAACAAAAATTTAGAATTTAAAATAAATGAATGTAAATAAATAAAATTATGTTTAAAATGGACATCTTTCAGTCTTTGAAGTTAATATTAAAGAGAAAAACAACACAATCCCTTGATGAAATTGAGAAGCAGAATACTGGGCTGAATAGAATAGAGTTCTGATTTCAAATTGTTTTACTTATGCTATTACTTATGTGCAGTTTGCATGGTGCCATTGTTTTAATAACACAGAATATTTACACACATTTTCCAGGTGAGTTGCTTAAAGAAGTTTACGTGTAGCCTAAAAAGTTAATCAGTGTTACTTTTTCATTTTAAAGATGCTTTCCATGTGAATTACAGACAATGTAAAGTTTGGAAATTTTAAGGAGAATTGCTATGAGGAAATTTCTCACTTAAATAAAGGAAATCCAAAATCTCCCAGGAATAAGCAATAAAAATCTTTTTTAAAAAACAGAGAAAATGAAAATAACCCAAAAAAACAAAGTCGTACTTCAAAGAGATTTCATATTCTGAAAAATCTGAATAAACTTACCGAAAGCCATACAAGCACACACACAGAAAGTACCCTTAACCTGGGATAGTCACCCTTTTAAGCACCGACCTGACATGTTGGAGGAACTGTGATTTGAGATTTCGTTCATTTATTTGAATACATGTTTGCTGAATTTACTCATTCAGCAAACATGTATTCAAATATATATACGTAGTGCCTGGCACGTACTAGGCATTGGTCTAAGCACTAGAAAGAAGGAAACAGCTGAGGTTTGTCATCTTTACCTTCCGATGGGTGGGTATGTAAAACGATGTTACACTGGAAGAGTCAACAGAGGGCCCAAAGATGCCCGGGGGTGTGTAAGGTAAACCTCCATCTGCAGACTTCAAGGCAAATAGCCTCTTCTACAATGCTGGTACCCTTACCCAAGTCAAGGATGGAAAAGAATCAGGTTCTGAGAGACGGAAGAAAGAAGAAAGGATGGAGAGAGGGCTGTTCCAGCGGACTGTGAGGTCCCCGCTTCCTCATGACCTGGGCACGTTATCAGACCACGTGGTCTGATCTTGAGACGTATTTCCTGCGGAAGGATACCCAGGCCTGCCTCACACGTGAGAAGCTGATAGCGTCTGGTGGTGACTGAGGGCTGCACGTGGGACGTCAGTGTACTTCCCTTCAGTGGGAATCAGAGGTGCATGAATCTCAGGCACAGCTGTAGGGGCCGGGGCGGGACTGCCAAGCTACGCACGTTAAAGGCAATCGTGCCCCACAGGCAGCGCGTCGAGGATAGCGAGTCCGCGGTGAGAGGCAGTGGGGTACCAGGCAGCGGGAGGGCGGGAGGGAGGAGAGCTAAGGGAGGCGCCAACCCCACCAGGGACTCTCAGATGGAGGCCCCCGAGAGCCTGTGCAGAGCAAACGCGCTGGAGGACGAGTCGGCTCTAAATTCCCCTGAGTCCAGACACAGGGCCACCAGGGCGGCAACCGAGGAGAGTCTTTCCTGTCACCCTGACCTCTCCCTCCTCCCCCTGCTCTAGCCGGCCGCGGCCCAAGATCGAAGCCCGCCAGTGTGGCTCCGGCGCTCTCCACCCCTTGCCCAGACTGCATCTCCGGACGTGGACTTCGGTGGCTTCGCAGCAGCAACTTCTCTGCTCCAGCCTGTCCCCCCACGTGGCAGACACAAGCAGATGCCATCAGACGGTGCAAAGGAAAAGTCCAGGCTGATTAGCGGGAACCAGGACAGACGGTGTTTGCAAAGGTGGGTCAGCGGAAAGTAAAATAGGGTCCAAATCAAAGTGGTTTACATTGTTCTCCAGACCTATCTATGGATTCGTTACCTCTATCTATCTATCTATCGATGGATTTGTTACCCCAGACTTTCCAGAACTAACGTCAACGCCCCTTTCGCTGATCCGAGCTTCTCACTCCCTAGAAAAGTCTCAGAGAAATGAGGAAAGAACGCAGCAAGCTTCCTCTAAGTTACCTGGCGAATGCATGGCTAACGCGTAGTCATCTCAGGATAAAGAAAGTTGGGGCTTTGTAAAAAGCTGTGCTACTTTTCATTGAATTCTTAGGATGACAGTTTATAGGTTTACAATGTATGCTGTACGTTTAGCAGTTTCCTGCTGTTTGCACTTTCTTTCTTTCTTCTCAGTTGCCGAAGGAGAGGGTTCCCCATCTGGGTGACTCTAAATTTGTGTTTTGTGCTTCCCACCCCAGACACTGGAGAGTTCAGTGGAACTGTCTGGAGGCGGATTAGACCACCTCTGAACTTGCTCTTCTGGAGGATTTTGCATTTATTTTATTTACGGAGTCAGAGGAGGGGGCGGTGCCTAACAAAAGGGGCCATGAGTAGGACAGGTTCAAGAGGCCCAGGATGAAAAGAGGGCTCCCAAGGAGAGGGGACCCTCTCTTGCCCAGAAGCGCTCAGCCCAAACTCTTGTCTTGCAGATCTAAGACCAGGCGATGCTGCGTTTGTTTAGAAGTCATTTCCTTCCGAAAAAGAAAGACGCTTACCACACTGAGGGACGTCACAGTAGTCAAAGAGTTTCCTTGGATTTGTCGTGTAGCACCAGGGACCGTTGACATCGCCGTCGGGGTTACGGCAGTACTGGAAAAGGAGGCAGGCACACAGGGCATGGCACACAGCGGGGCAGGAGAGGGCAGAGAATGTCACATGAGGCACAGACACTGGTTTCACTGCTGTCCTTAGAAGATGAAGGGTTAGTGTTCCTTTGGGGGGGAGGCAGGCAAAGTTATCGTTTCAGGGTGCTTATGAAGCCTCTGACTCACAGAATGCCGTCAGTGGCTTCTCCTCACTCAAAAGGAGCGCCAACCTTGAGGCCACTCCCCTGGGGAAGGGGTGAAGACCCTGAGGGGTCTTGAGGTGGAGACTGTATAAAGGGGCCTCCCGCCTCAGCAGCCTGTGTCCATGGGGACCGCAGGGACCCAGCAGTAGGGGGCTGTGGACGTGCACGACTCGTCTTGTCCCTTTTGCTCATGTCACCCTTCTGCTTGATGGTGCCTGTTTGCCGTTGCTTCCGAAATGCTTATTCCCCTGGCCTGGGTACCCACTGCGGGTCAGCTGTGGAAAGACTGTGTCTTCCTTTTCCTTCCCTCTACACACCTATACCCCAAAGGAAACCACCCCAGAGAATGTGTGGGACTAGGGGAAATCCTAGCGGGGTCCTAATTATGCATCCAATTTTTTGCTAGAAAAATCCAGCTACAAGGTCATGAAGGTCATCTTTGATCACTGGAAACCATAAACCAGTAACAAAAGCAGACAGGAAATGTCACACACGGAAGTGATGAGAAGCAGGGAGGTTGGCTTGCCCGTGCTAACTCTCCCTCCCGCGCTGAGGCCGCTTAGATCCTACACGTGGTCCCCTGAAACCTGCCGCGTATCTTCCTCTCCACCCCACACCGACGCCCAGTCAGGCTGACTTTCTGTAACAGAGGATCAATTCAGTTTGCAAAGACTGGTCAGCAAAAGGCAGAACAGAGTCCAAATGAAAGTGGCTTACGTTTTTTTCCAAACCTGCCCGTGGGTTTGTCTCTGGAGTGAAAATGTTGTGTTTGTGGGGTTCCTGGGCGGCCCACTCCTGGCAGGGGACACCGGCCACCGAGGTCGCCTTCTTGCCCCGGTACCCTTTACCAATCCCGAACATGCAGTCTGCAGGGAAGAGAGAATGGTGGTCTCCTGTCATTACACAGAGCCGGGTGACAAGGAACACGCGCAGCAGTGCTAGGTTTCTCTGAGCGCTGAGGACTTCGGTGAGCTCTGCTGATCCTGACAAGTTACCAGAAACGCTATTGGCTCAGAAATCATCACAAGCCGAGATGTTAGAATGGGAAGCTTGGCCAGGACACTAAGAGAATCAATCGGATAACAAGCTGAGCGGTAACACAGATGCCACCATGAACTGTCAGATGATTCTTGAACACCTCAACAAGGATGGAGAGAAAGAGTGCGGTATGAAAAGGATTTCATAAAAAATATTATTTTGGCCGGAGCTGTGCTGTGAGTTCCCACCTTCTGGGATGGAAGAGGTAATAAAGAGATGACTGGAGGCCCCTTCCCCAAACTCACCCCTCCGCTCAAGCCTCGGGGCTGGGGCATTCGGCAGAACCCCTCAGAGAACTCGATGTGTGTTACCTACGGGGACCCAGTGCCCGGTGCTCTGACGGCCACTCGGAAAATCCACAGAGCAAACGCTGGGCCGGCTGGCTCCCCGGTCAAGGAGCAGGGCTGGGCCAGGCAGCCTCCAGGGTTTGCCAGGACCAGGGTGTGTGAGTTCCTCGCACCACGTGTGGGGCTTCACATGAGGCCATGCGAGGTCTTATCAGGAGGGGTCCCCAGCTGGAGCACGGCACCCAGCGTCTCACCAAGAAAGAGTGGGGAGAGATGAGCTGGCCCTGTGTGCACAGCAGCTGTACAGGTGTACAGGTGTACAGCAGGGAGCAGCAGGTGAGGTTTCTCCAGCATCTTGGAGGGGGCAAGTCCACCTCCGGAAGGAGAGGGGGTCTCAACTTGAAACCAAGTTCTCCTTTAATCATTTCTGTCTGATTTCGGATTACCTGAAAGCGGTCAGACAAGCCATGGGACCCCTGAGTTTTCATTCCGGGACAGGGGGAGAATCAGCCCCCTCTGTCTCCTTACCCTGCAGCGGCACAGAGCACTTCCTGCCACCTGACAACCACGGGACCAGGGGCTAAGCGCTTAGAGGTACACGCGGGCGAAGGGCCAGGGAAACAGAGAGGACTGTGATATTTTCATGTCTCCCACCTCACATGACCACCGCATTCTTATCCTCAGGCCCCGAAACCCTTGGAGCTACACGTCCGCTTCGCCAGGTGTTTGTTGGAGGTGATCACTGACGGTCCTCCTAGCCCTCCTAGCTCTGTACATTCGTAATCAAACCAGTCATTTCTATCCCTCCATGCAAAAGGCAGAGACTTGCTTTTCTAGAATGTCCCATCTCTGCCGCCATCATCAACCTGTCAGTCCACCCAGGCTCAAAATTGTATCCATCCCTCACAACCAACTAGTTTTCAAATCCTGAAGAAACGCCCTACCCCATCATGCCAGCAAGAGCTGCTCTGGCTCCCCCAGGTGATGCCCGGAGGCTTCCTTCCGTATCGCAGACTCAGCCAGCGCTCCAGCTCCCTGTAGCAACGAAGCCTCTGCATCCCAAAGATTTTCCATCTCTTATCATCCCGATACCCAACTATATAGGTGTCTGGCCACAGACTTCTTACCTGCTTCAGAAGGATCCTCTACACTTGGAACCTGCGCAACAGCCGGAAATCTTGTGACCTGCTCTTGTGTTTCTGAGCATTTCTTCAGGTTACAGAACTCCCATCTGACGCTCGGATCAGTGGTATAACACCAAGGGCTTTTATCAGCATCTGGATTTCTGCAGTAGTTCATTGTCAAGTCACTGTAAATTCCACAGCAGTACAGGTCATGAGAGGTGAGCGAATCTTCAGGGGCACCCCAGCACCCTCTGAATTTTGTTACAACAAAGTGACTGAAATATTTCCATTAAGGTACCAAAGGTACCAATTATTATTATAATGTCCCAAGCACAGATGGTCCTCAACTTCTAACAAAGTGGGTAAGTTTTTAAAAATAGGTTATAGTTTTTAGTTTTAAAAAAAATCAAGGGACTTCCCTGGTGGCGCAGTGGTTAAGAGTCCGCCTGCCAAGGCAGGGGACACGGGTTCGAGCCCTGGTCCGGGAGGATCCCACGTGCCGCGGAGCAGCTAAGCCCGTGCGCCACGACTACTGAGCCTGCGCTTTAGAGCCCGTGAGCCACAACTACTGAGCCCACGAGCCACAACTTCTGAGCCCACACACCACAACTACTGAAGCCCACATGCCTAGAGCCCGTGCTCTGCAACAAGAGAAGCCACCGCAGTGAGAAGCCCGCGCACCTCAACGAAGAGTAGCCCCTGCTCGCCGCAACTCGAGAAAGCCCGCACGCAATGCAGCCAAAAATAAATAAATAAATAAATAAATTTGTTTTAAAAAAAATCAAAAGTAATATATGCTCCATATAAAAACAGATCATATATAAATGTATAAGAGAAAGTATCAGAATGTCTTCCTTTCCCGGGGAATGTTAAATACATTCCCCAAGGATAACCAATATGGATTTTGAAGCATGTATTTTAGATTTTTTTTAAGGCACATACAAATATATCTGTATCTCTGGCTTTCTCTCTCTATGTGAGTACATAGGGCTACGTAAGTTGGAACCAAAACATATTTATCCACGGCAGAAAAGACATACAAGATGATATTGATATTCCCAGGCCAGCTCTCTTAGTCTGTTTACTCATATTGTATTTTACAATGAAACAAAAACTCATGACAGTAATATTACTGTAAATATTCACAGGTAGATCAAGTGGGTTTGGGGTTTGGAAGGCTTGTGGAAGCCATCCTGGAAAACTAGCTCCCAGGCAGGATGAGGTTTCCAGAGGATGCATTCTGGGGCATACGGGGAGGAACCCCAGACCCCTCTAGCTGGAGCCACTCGGGGCTCCAGCCCCGAGGGGAGGGGGTGTGACTAAAGGACAGTGGGATGAAAGGGATGAAGGGAGACGTCTGGATAACCCCGGGGTCTGTGGGAGCTGAATCAGAAACAGCTGGATAAGGACATAGCAGACGAGAAGCCTGGGGCTCCCTGGGCAACTTGGATCCTCAGGGCCAGAACTCCGCCCCGGCCTCTCAGAAGTCTCAGCCTTGGACTCCCCTTTGCAGCAGCTTAGACCCATGGCCTGAGGCTTATGAGATAGTTTGAAACATACCACGTATTATGGGAATCCAACAACACCGTGTCTGTGGGTACTATAGACAAGTGACAGTCCCAAGCCCAGGCCCACAATTTGAGGAAGCCTGTTAGCAGGTTCCTGAGCCCCTGGATGTGTTAAAAAGCTTGTCATGTGAAACAGACTCCTGCTCTTTTTTTTTTAAAGGTAGTTTGACGAGTTTTGATGAACACACATACCTGTCTAACCCACACTCCTAGTGCGATAGAGAACATTTCCATCATCCCCAGAAACCTCCCTTGGGTCACTGCTCAATCAATCTCAGCTGCCCCCCAGACGCAAATACTATTGGTTTCTTTCACCATAAATTAGTTTTGCCTTTTCTGGAACTTCATATGAATGGACTCATACAAGTATATACCCTTTTGTGTGTGGCTTCTCTCCTTAGGATAGTGGTTTTGAGCTTTATCCATGCTATTTGAGAGTATCAGTCAGTAGCTTGTTCCTCTTTATTTCTGAATAGTATTCCATGGTATGAATATCCCACCAATTATTCATGTTCTTATTGATGGCCACTGAAGTGGTTTCCAGTTTGGGGCTGTTTTATGAATAAAGCTGCTAAGAACTTTCTGGTAGATCTCTTTGGGCTCTCATGTTTCATTTCGCTTGGGTGACTAACATTTAACTTTATAAGAAAATGTTGGACTGGTGTCCCAAGTGGTTGCTCCATTTTACATTCCTACCAACATGCGTGAGAGCTGCAGCTGCCCCCCATCTGGGCACACTTCTTATTTTCTGTCCTTTTAATAACAGCCATTGCCATTGGGTACTTAGCAGTATCTCATTGTGGTTATAATTCTTATTTCTGTAATGGCTAAAATGTTGAACATTTTTTCAGGTGCTTATTGACCATTTGTATATCTTTCCCTGTGGAATGTCTATTAAAGTCTTTTGCCCCTTTTTATTAGGTTGTTTGTCTTCTCACTAGTGGGTGGAAGGGATCTTTACACATTCTAGATACAAGCCGTTTGTCAGATATATGGATTGAGACTATTTTTCTCCCAGTCCCTGACTTGTCTATTTTCTTAACAATGACTTTCGATGAGCAAAGTTTTCATTGTATTAAAGTCCAAATTATATTTTTTTAATAATGTTTTCTGGATCCTATCCAAAAATGATTTGCCTTCCCCAAGGCTGTGAAAATAATCTCATGTTTTTTTTCTAGAAGCTATAAATTCCAGCTTTAGTTTTAACCTTTACTTTCAGGTCTAAGAGTTTTCTCAAGTGAATTTGACATGGCAGGTAGGAGTCAAGGTTTGGGGTTTTTTTCCTTTATGGACACTCAGTTGTTCCAGAACAATTTGGGGGAAAATTTCCTTTTCCTGTTGAATTGCTTCGCCAGGTATATTGAAAATCAACTGACCATACATGTTGCGGGTCTGTTTCCAGACTCTCCCTTTTTCCATTTGTATATCTTTTTGCCAGTACCACTGATTCCTGAATTCCTTTGTGATTTCTTTTTTGACTCATGGGTTATTTAGAAATGTGTTCTTTAATTTCCAAATATTTGAGAATTTCCTAAACTTTTCATTATTTGTATCTTATTTAATTCTGTTGGCTCAGAAGCCACCTGTATATTATTTTAATCCTTTAAAATTTATTGGGACCTATTTCAAGGCCAAGCATACGATATACCTTGGGGAATGTTCCATGTGCACTTGCATGTGTATTCCGCAGTTGGGCATATGTTATATTTGTTCATATTTTCCTCCAAAACTTCTGTATCGTCTCTGAATCTTTCATCTACTTGTCCTACTGTATTGTTTTGGGAGAATTTTTAACTGTACGAGAGAGAAGTGAGAAAACCTCCAACTGTAATTGTGGACGCATCGATTTCTCTCTTTAGTTCTGTCAGTTTTTGCGTCATATACATCTGAACCTCTGTTATCAGGGTCAACACGTTTAGCATCGTTAACGCTTTTTACTTCAAAAATGGCCTCTTCGTCTCTGGTATATTTCTTATCCTGAATTTATTTCGTCTGTCTGATGTTAAAAACCATTCTAGCTTTCTTTTGATTAGTGTTGTGTTTTTTTTGTAACATCTTTATTGGAGTATAATTGCTTTACAATGGTGTGTTAGTTTCTGCTTTATCTTCATGACCTTTTTTTTTTTTACCTTAGATTCCATATATATGTGTTAGCATACGGTATTTGTTTTTCTCTTTCTGACTTACTTCACTCTGTAGGACAGACTCTAGGTCCATCCACCTCACTACAAATAACTCAATTTCGTTTCTTTTTATGGCTGAGTAATATTCCATTGTATATATGAGCCACATCTTCTTTATCCATTCATCTGATGATGGACACTTAGGTTGCTTCCATCTCCTGGCTATTGTAAATAGAGCTGCAGTGAACATTTTGGTGCATGACTCTTTGTGAATTATGGTTTTCTCAGGGTATATGCCCACTAGTGGGATTGCTGGGTCACATGGTAGTGTTTTTATGGTATTAATTTTCCATATTTTGATTTTTAACTTATTTATGTCTTTACATTTAAAGAGCATGTATTGTAAAGAGACCATAACTGGGCTTTGGTTTTTGTTCAACTTGACAATCTCTGCCTTCTAATTGCATTGTTTTATCCTTTTTATATTTAATATACTTATTGATATGGCTGGGTTTAAGTCTAACATCATTCTATTTATGCTCTGTTTGTACCATGCCTTCTTTACTGTTTTTCTCTCCTTTTCTTCTTTCTTTTGGATTAATTGAATATCCTTATTATTTATTATCTATTCCTCTGAGTTTTCATTTTCAGTGGTTACTCTAGGATTTACAATATCCCTCTCTAACTTACCACATTCAAACGTGTATTAATATTATACAGCATCATGGATAAGGTAAGAAAATTTGAACAGTAATGACTACTGTAATGTAATGTCATGTAATGTCATGTCATGTAATTGTAACAGTAATGTCTTCTGTATTGTCTACCTGATGGTAAAGCCATCCAGTGAATTTTTCATTTAAGATATATATTTAAATATATATATATATATTTAGTTCTTAAATATATATATATATATTTAGTTCTGTCTTTTCCATTTGCCTCTTTTATAGTTTCCTTTCTCTTTAGATTATCCTTTTGATTCTTTTATGTTCCTATTTTTCTTTAAATCCTTAAACACAATTATAATATCTTTCAGAATTTTTTGTCTGCCAATTCCATCATTTCTCTCATTTCTGAGTCTGTGTTGACTGATTTTTCTCCTCATTATGGATCACATTTAATGATCTTTGCATGTCTAGTAATTTTTAAATTTCTGCCAGACATTGTAGATACCACATTACTGAGTGGCTTGATTTTGTTATTTTCCTCTCAAGAGTGTTGACTTTTCTTCTGGCAGACAGTTAATTTACTTGGAGATCATTTTGTTCATTTTAGGATTGCTTTAAAGCTTTGCTAGGGTGTTCTTCTAGAGTAACCTTTATTCCAGGAATACACTAATCCTACTCCTAAAGTGTGACTTTTCTGGATTCCTTACTGAATGCCCAAGGTGTCCCATGAAGTCTCTCCTCTCTGGCTAGTAAGAATCCCAACTCTGCAAACACAGAATCTCCTGGTGCTGTGTGAGTTCTATAATCTCCGTTTATCTCACTGTTCCCTGGTAGTTGTTCTTTGTCCCACTAACATTGTGGAATCTCTCCCTGTGCATTTGCAGCTTTATATTCAGCCAGAGACTTAAGGAGAACTCTATACATATTTCTGGAGCTCCTTCTCTGCACAGATCCTTCCTCATTATTACCCAGCCTACTAAATCCAAACTGCCTCACTAATCCCCAACTCCAATCTCTGTCTCCTCAGTTTAGCAAGACTGTTATGGTCTCCTTTGGTTCCATCTCCTTGCACTGCAGTCCAGGAAGTATCTCCAGGAAGAAAACCAGGGTACTTGTAAATTTATTCTAATTTATTTTCTTTTCTGAAAAGTCTCAGTCCTGTGCTGCCTGTTGTCCATCATGTGAAAACAGTTTTTCCCTATGTTTTACGGCCATTTATCGCAGAAAAGCTGGTCTGACCAGACCTAGTTTTTGTCCATCTGTATGTCCATTTTGCCTATCAGTATCTGTATACTTTCTGACTCTAATCTGCCTTCTTGCTTTTGCTCTAATGTTCTGGTAACTCGTATCCCTTTAGACCACTAGCGCTCAGGACCCAATGTATCTATACAGGTCAGGTGAAAAATACTTATATTTATCACCCGGTGGTGATAAATATTTATATTTATTACTCAAAGACAAACACAAAACCCCTTCAGGAGTCGGAGGATGAAATGATAAAATTCCGTAGTTGAAAGACCACACTGATCTTTAGCAGGTGCTGTGGAATGATGCTCTTGATCATTTGCTCTTCTGAGCTTTTTACTACTATGACCTCAGCCCCTCTCTATCTCCCACCCTGCTTCTGCAAAACTACTCAGGAAAGATAGCCAGCCTCTAGCTTCTCTTCCTTCAGAAATTTTGCTCAAAAGCAAGCTGCCTGAGATATTTTGTCTCATAGTCTGGGGCCAAAGGAAATTTGGTCCTAAGACGTTTGTTTAAAGCATGGCCCTTTTAACAGGAATTTAAGTTGGTTGTTGCTCCTCTAATGGTTAAAAATCAAAGACGTACGCATTTGGGTGGTTTTCTGGGGTCTTCTGGTGCCGGTGTGGAAACATCGATGACCAAGATTGACATTTCCTTCCTGTGATAGTAGTGGATGATGTCCCTCGATAACTCTGCCCATTACCCTGGTAGCAGTCCTGGGCTACAGGAGTTTGTTCAGGTGGTACTGAAATTGAAATAGAAGAAATCAGTAAATAATGTCTAGAACAGAGAAATATGTGAAATAATTTATTAAACAAACAGAATAGTCATCTCTGGGAATTAACACTCTTCTCTTTTACATATTGGCAGGCAGATGGACATGCAAAGAAAACAATAGCTCCATAACATTCTAAAACTTTAAGGACCTAACTTTTTGGTAAATATTTAATTTAAAACTCAGAAAAAAATAAGCAGGGCAGAGTGCTTATAACTGGACATTGCACTCGTGTGCAAGCTCTCTTCTATGGATCTCCACTGGGAGATCATGAGAACAACTGGGCAGGTCTCCAGAAAGAGACACATTCATTGGTGTAGGCTGCAGGTGATGACAGGGTGACAGTGAGGAAGACGTGAAAACCTTGTGCATTTCCCGAGACTCTTTGCTTATACAAAGCCAAAACCTCAAGCTGCTGGGGAGTGGGGCAGGAAATGGTCCTGCATCCAGGACTAAGGCAAAGATCCACTGCTTTTTGGGGAGGTGTAGGGCGAAAACTCTCTTGTGCCAGGATACTTCACCAACACAAAACAGAAGTCTGCTACTCTTCCACCCAAGACTCACCCCACATACAAGTTAGAGTTTAGCTCCATGGGAAGAAGGGGCAAGAATACTGAGAAACGTTACCTTCAAAGCCCAGGTGCACAGAGTCTATCTAACGCTGAGGGTAACCAGGACGATAGAGAATGCCTACCTCCACCAAAATCTTAGCAGTGAGTAACAGGAAACAGTAGTCTATCACAAGGGTCAGGTTAGAAGTGTGGTGTGACCTCCCCTCTGTGGTGCAGGCATGCAGTGATTGCTAAAAATTGAGAAGGGATTAGGAACACTGAGAAAACTCTTGAGCACCCCAGACCCTACTCTAAGCACAAAGTGACTGCACCCCATCACTGCAGGGATTTGAAACCTGTGGTTCACTTAAGGTAAAAGCAGCAACAACAAAACCCAAATTCCTTTTATCTGTTAATTATATCAATTCAATTATCCTTATAACATACTGATAAAAGAAGAAGGGTGCCCATTTCAAAGTGTAAATAATATTTGCTTCAATAGTTATTGTTCCTCTACATATATATCCAGCATTTGATTAAAAATTACAAGACACACCAAAAAAAAAAAAGGAAAAAAAAAGCCACTGTTGAGTGATAAACAATCAACAGTGCCAGACTCCGTGATGACTCAGAGCCAGACAGAGATGTGGAGACTATCTGATTGAGATTATAAGGTAACTGTGATTAATATGTTGAAGGATCTTGTAGTACCATACTATAATATGCATGGATAGGTGAAGAATTTCAGCAGAGATGGAAACTCTTTTTTTAAAAAAAAAAGAAGAATAAAATGCAAACACTAGAAATAAAAACCATGTTATCAGAGATGAAAAATTCCTTCAATGGGCTGATCAAGAGATTAAACACAACTGAGGAAAGAATCAGTGAACTTGAAAATAGATTGATAAATGTTAAACTGACATACAAAGAGAAAGAGAAAAAAACAGTGGGGGGAAGAAGTAGAACAAGCATGTAAGAGGTATGAGGCAATATGAAATGGTCTAATATTTGGGTGATTGAAGTCCCAAAAAGGAAAACAGAGAGAGAGAGCAGGGGAAAGAAATATTTGAGCAGAAATGGCTGAGAATTTTACAAAAGTAATGAAAATCAACAATCAGCAAACACCAGAAACTCAGAGAACTTCAAGCAGGATAAATACCATAAATAAATAAGTAAACAAACAAACAGACTCACTTAGATACACCATAATCAACTGCTGAAAACTGAAGATGAGAGAAAGTCTTAAAGGCAACCAGAGAAAAAAGAAATATTAGATACAGAGGAACACAGATAAGATTTCCATCAGAAACTACTCAGAACAGAAGGTAATAGAGTAACATCTTTAAAGTGGTAAAAGGGGAAAACAATTGTCCACCCAGAATTCTATACCCAACAAAAATTATTTTTTAAAATTGAAGGCAATATAAAGACTCTTTCTGACATACAAATGCTGAAAGACTTCATCATCAACAGACTTGTATTACAAGAAATGGTAAAGGTTACGTTTTTTACAGGAAGAACATGACATCAGATGGAAATTGGAGAACCAACAAAAAGAAACGAAGCACAGCAGAAATGGTAGAAATAAATAAATGAAAGTAAATACGAAAGATTTTTTTAATTTATAATTGCTTTAAAACATGACTGTTCAGGGCAAAAATGGTATCAATTTATTGTGAGATTTCTAACATAATAGAAGTAAACTCTTTGAGAACAATAGCACAATATTTTGGGAGGGAGGAAATAGAACAATGTTGTAAGGTTCTTACATTATACGTCAAGTAAAATAATATTATTTGTAGGTGGAATATGATAAGTTAATGATGTATATTGTAAACATTAAAAAATACTAAAATCAGTGGTAATGAAGCAATACAAAATAATTAATGCAAAGGCAGAGAAAGATGAAAAAAGGAACAAAATTCAAATAGGACAAGTAGAAATAACTAATTTGATGGTAGATTTAAATCCAACCATGTTAACAATTACATTAAATGCAAACAGTCTAAACATCTCAATTAAAAGACTGAGAAAAAGAAAGACATTTCATCCAAACGCTAGTAAAAATAGAGCTCTTACGGCTGTATTCATTGCAGCAAAAGTAGACTTTAGAACTAGGACTATTTCTAGAGATAAGGAGAGATATTACATAATGATAAAGGGGTCATTTCTTCCAAAAGACAAGAATCCTGTGTGTCTGTGCCTGACAAAGAGCTCCAGAATACATAAAGCAAACACAAAACTGAAATGAACAGCCGAAGCCGGCAACGTCACCATTCATTTCTCAGTAAGCGATAGAACAGGAGACAGAAAATTAGTAAGGATTCAGAAGAGCTAAACAATACTAACCAACTTGACCTAATTGGCTTTTGTAGAACACTCTACCCAACAATAGCAGAAGCCAGATTCTGCCTGTGAAACAGTCACCAAGAGGACCTTATTCTGAACCACAAAACAAGCCTCAACACATTGAAAATAAATGAAATCATAAGGCATGTTCTCTGACCACAACCCAATGAAACTGTAAACAAAGCTACTGTATATTGTGCTACTACTGGAGTAGAAAAATACAGAGTGCATTGGAGCTCTCAGTAAGCTCTCATTGCCCTTGCTTACCTGGGGAATCCAAATGTTCCGTGGATAAAGCAGAGGACTCACAGGATGGTATCGTGCAGTATTCCCACCTCACTTCACTGTTGGTTGTATAGCACCATGGACCTGTTTCTCCATCAGGGTTACGACAATAGTTTTCTTCCAAATTTCTGAAAAAGAAGTGACCGTGAGTTTGGTTTTCCAAAAAGGCTAAAGAAATAACAAAGTGCACACATGCTTGTTAATAGTGATGTTGGCTATGCATCCAGCTAATTCTCTAGAATTATACGAACTGAATAATGGGTGGGAATTTAAGCAGAGCAGGATTCCAGAGGATTATGGCACAGATGCTTCTCTTGGGTGAATGATTGAAATATATTCCTTGGCTGTGTCTAATGAAGCAAAATAGGTCTTTTCCCACAGCTCTGGGCACTGTGCTGTATGCCGGAAACACAATGGGTATTTTCTACACTGCTTTGCCTCCAAAAGCGTATATCATAGCCCTGGAATTTAAATGTTCTCAAGCCTTACTGTACGTTCAGCACAAATGTCAAAATGTTGCTGAAACCCACTCTGAGGTTACTGATTTAGGAGATCTACAATAGGGTCCAAGAATTTGCGTTTCTAACAAATTTCCTGATAATGCTGCTGCCGCTGGCCTGGGAAACCACATTTTGAGAACCGGTGTTCCAGGAAAATCAGCGCTAAATTTCACTTCCCTTGCATGTGACTTGGCCAGTTTTCGTTCCCAAATGCTGTAAGCCTAGGTTTCTATTGTCACTAACACCAAGGCAAAGTCAATGGGATTTCACTTTCCATCCAGCTGACCGGGAAGAGACCGGAGCAGACTTACCTGCAGGGAAAGTTTTCTGGGGTCCTGCTGTGCTTGTGGGGTGTCTGCTCACCCCAGCGTTGACAGGTGTGCCCAGATACGGTGACAGCCACTGTCCCTCGATAGTTTTCGCCTCTTCCCTTCAGACACTGATATGTTGGCCCAGAAGATGGTGGCGGTGTTGCTTAAATGGGAAAAATACATGACAACGAATGTTTTTTAAGTAAAGGATTCACAGATGGATATTATGGGGGAATGGATGGATGCAGGGAGCGTCAGCCTGTCTTCTTTTCCACTCATCCTCCCAGATATTAGCATTTGAAAATTTTTTATCGTTTTTCAGAAGAAGTTGATGTGGTAGAATCGATGTTTCCAAGACCATCTCATGAGGAACTCCTCCAGGGACAAGACCCTTGGAGTAGATGCTTCTTTCTATATTCTGTTTTCTCTATATTCTCAGCTCATCACACACGGTAAGGATCAACATGTGTCACACCCCACCCCAAATCTGCACGTGTACCAACAATCCAACTTCCTTTATGAAGAATAAATTATTCATTAAGTAAACATAACTGGCTGACCCCCAACATTCCGCAAAGCCAAACAACAGAGAGAGTCCATGCGAAGAAAGAAAATAGCGTCTCCAAGGAAAAGGGTAGGCAGTGAGAAGTCAAGAAATTCTTAAGACACACCGCCATATATAAAACAGGTAAACAAAAATTTACTGTATAGCACATGGAACTATATTCAATATCTTGTAATAAGCTATAATGGAAAAGAATCGGGTGAAAAAGAATATATATATATGTACATATATATATCTATAACCAAATCACTTTGCTGTACACCCAAAACTAACACAATATTGTAAATCAACTATACTTCAATTAAAAAAAAAAATTTGTTTTCTTAAAAAATCCTACTATATTCTACACATTCCCCTGGGTTTTCATAGATCACTTTTAATGATAATTTTTACTAGTTTTAAAATATCCATTTAATTTACATATACTATACTTGTTTTAAACTGCTCTCTACATTTTCTCCAGTTTCTTAAAGTTAAAAGTTACTGCAGGGCTTCCCTGGTGGCGCAGTGGTTGAGAGACCGCCTGCCGATGCAGGGAACGAGGGTTCGTGCCCCGGTCCGGGAAGATCCCACAGGTTGCAGAGCGGCTGGGCCCGTGAGCCGTGGCCGCTGAGCCTGCGCGTCCGGAGCCTGTGCTCCGCAACGGGAGAGGCCACAGCAGTGAGAGGCCCGCGTACCACAAAGAAAAAAAAAAAAAAAGGCAGAAGTCTCTGATACGGGACCAAAAAAACCCCATAGTAACTAGATACTCTGATCAATTACCTACAGTAACCAATAAATTGTTTTAAAAGAGTAATCACATCCCAAGGAATTTATAGGGCAATTTTCAGGCATCGCACTCAGGCAAAGCACTCTTGAGTCCAAGAGAAGAACAGGTGAAGATCCCTGAGGACCGGGTACGAGCATACTTACTACATCTCGGGATGTCACAGAATTCCCAGCGTTTGTTGGGATTGGTGGTGAAACACCATGGGCGGGGCTCCCCATCAGGGTTACGACAGTAATTCATCTTCAGATTCTTGTTTGGAAATCTGAATGTGCAAGAAGGATTTTAGCAGCGCCGAACATTTACATCCACGGATGAGAATCATTTCAAATGAGCAAATATTGAGCACCTGCTGTGTGCTAGGCACAGCCAGGCACCCAAGGAGGTGACTGCTTGAAGGTGACCCTCAACGTGACGACAGTCTCATAAGAAAGATTAACCGAGTATTCTAAGGATTGTTTTCCTAACAGTTTACATGTGCAACAATCATAGAATGGGATCAACTTTATCATTTTGGCCATCTGGAAAACCGACGTAAGCCAACTCCAATTATTCAGCTGCAAATAATAGCAATTTTTAAAACACAAAGTACTTACTGGCTAGAGATAGTCATCTAGTAAACAGTATAGCCTAGAAGTTGGTGTCTTCATGGTTTAAAGGAATTGTCCTTCTGATCTACCCGGTTCTGGTCCTGCTAGCCTTTAAGCTTATAGAAACTGAGATGGATAAGCTATGCTCCTGTGTGCAGGCCAGAGAGTCCTCTCAACAACAGGGACCCAGTGACTGAGACTGTGAGATGCAGGCCACGCCTCGTGCCCCTCTGGGCTCATTTCACGTCCCTTCCTGAGACTGTAAATGCTTAGTCAGCAGGGACAGAGCAACCAGCAGT
Source organism: Physeter macrocephalus (assembly GCF_002837175.3). Taxonomy (NCBI): domain Eukaryota; kingdom Metazoa; phylum Chordata; class Mammalia; order Artiodactyla; family Physeteridae; genus Physeter; species Physeter macrocephalus. The sequence goes on along the minus strand of NC_041223.1, from coordinate 7,445,662 downwards.
GGCTTAAGCAATCCTCTTGCAGGATTGCTTTTCCTGAAAGTAAATTTACCCAGTTTCCTGACAGTAAGTTTACCCAATTCTGAGCCTTGAGGCTTTACTGTATTTCTTCTTTGGAATACGATAGGGAAAGGAAAATGGCAGCAGCTGTGTTTTAAGATAGCTATTTGGAATGGAAGGTACAGAAACTCAGTGGAGCTGTTTTCTACACTGAAATATGTGACTAGGTCTCTTTGCCTATAAGTTATTATAAGCCCCGTTATAATCCTATAGTCGTCATAGAAAGAAGAGAAAGACCGAAGCAGCTACAGAGAGGGAGGTGTTTTAAGTACAATTAATGTGTACAATTAAGTACAATTAATTAGGAGATGTAGAACACGTACTCTAGAACTAATCATTACTTACTAGATCAGGGACTCTTATTTCTATTATAGATTCATGATCCCCTTTGAGAAGCTAGTGAAAGTTAGGAATCTTCAACCCCAGAAAAATGTACTGATATAAACACACATAAAATGTTGAGGGGTTCACAAAGCCCTAAAGCCCACCCACAGATCATAGGCTAGGAAGCCTTGAATCTCATCAGCATGAAGGAAAAGGAAAGGAAGAAAAAGAAGAGGGAAATATTTGGAAAATACACAAGTGAAATGTGTCTGTTTTTCTTAAATTTTAATGCGCCTACGAAGTAGCTGGGAATCTGGTTATAAGGCAAATTCAGATTCAGTGGGTCTGAGATTCTGCATTTCTGACAAACTCTCAGATGATATCACTCTTCCATGGACCACATTTTGAGTAGTAAGAATGTATCCTTCATTTGCAGTCACGTGGGAAGATTCAAAACTTTGAAGTTCAAAAACATCAGGTATGTTCACTTTTTGAGGAATGCTAAAATATCTAAATAACATTAAATTACCCATGACACGGCAGAGTCATAAACATCTAATTCCACTCCCAGTGAGACTTACTTGGCAGGAATGTATCCATGAGCATGTGGGCTCTGAGAGTCCCACGCCTGACAATCACGTCCAGACACGGTCTTGGAAATTTTGCCCTCATAATTTTCTCCACTGCAATGCATACATTCATCTGGGCAGAATGGACAAGAAGGAAAAGAAGAAAGAAACTGAAATGGACAAAGCGAAACGGAGTAAAAACTAGAATTCCACTAGAAATGTCTGATATCTTTGCCACTTGTTCGATGTACTTATCCAACAATCACTTGGCAACAAAATTGGCAATAAAGGCTTAATTTTCTAATACAATCTATAACGTCATTCTCTTTTTCAAATGGTAAAATTAGTATATTTTGGTTAATACCGTCTCAACTATTATAGTCTTGACCAAATCCAGAAACTCCATAATGCCATGTCTTCAAAGTGGGATGTGTGGTCCTTGGTGGGTGGGAAGGGGGTGGGGGAGAGGTTGAACATAATCTCAGGCGTCTGTAAGTTCTCTTCTAGAATTTTTAAATATTTGGGGTCCCCAATCCAATAGCGGTCTTTAAAAATTTCTATGAAATTATTCTGATCGTATGGATAACTGCCAAATAAGCCAGCACCCTCTCAGGAGTTTAGTGCTAGGGTTTTTGCTTGTGTTCATGACCTCAGGCGGGAACAGTATTCACCTAAAGGGACAGTGCTTCTGTTTTTATATCATTGAGAAGCATGACTGGCTGTTTTTCTTTCTTATATCACTTAAAAATGGAAACTTTGGAATACTTGAAAGAACAAGGTGCAGCAAAGTAATATAAGACTTTAATTTTTATGGGGTAATAAGGAAAACAGAAGCAGACTTGATGCAAGAATGATGCTCTCATGTCAGTGAAGGGCCAAATGACCTCATAACATAGTGTACAAGTAAAGGATCCCCACGGTTGGAATAGACAAAGTGATGGGGAAGTGAGCCTTCACGTGGTACATACACTATCCATGTGGTTACACATATCTCACCCTTGTTCATTCCCCCGTTGCACCAATAAATGTAGCAGGAAATGTGAAATGAACATTTTTCAACAGGATGTTTTAAATCTTTAGCATTGACTCTTGAGGTGCACTATTAAACTGATTGGTCCATTAACGCAATAGAATCCTGACTTTAAAACTGGTTCATTGCTTGGTTTCAATGAAACAACAAAGTCTACCATGTTAAATTAATATTGTGTATTTGAATTGTATTGATTTTGTGGTTTTATTCTAAAGATTTAATTGCAAATATGTTTTTGGCTTTATACTGTGTCAGAGCTTTAAGCATAAGAAGTCTGCATCTAGAGTTTATATCTAGTTTTATATTAGTCCCTGTTGCAGTACATTTTAATAAAAATAATTTAGATCAATAATGGAAAATGTGCAAAATTGGTCCTTTCCAAGAGGTCATGTATTACTTGATTCTGTCAAACACAGCACTGATTGATTATTAATATCCCTGTAGAAAATTGATTTACAGCAAATTACTCCACAGACGAAGGGCAGATAGGAAAGCATTTTCTAGAGCCGCCCCTGACCTTCACATTCAGGAATGTCGCAGAAGTCATATCTCATGCCTGGATCTGTGGTGTAACACCAAGGTCCCTTCTTATCATTGTCTGGGTTCCTGCAGTAGTTCTCCTCCAATCCCGCGAAAGGATATTTTTCAGGTGAATAGCTGTGGAGGATGAAAAAGAACCACTCTGACTATATTTTTAAAATCAGCACGTTATCAGCAAGGCAGGATAAGACACCCTCTCTTTCCCATCTGTGATTCGAGGTTGTGTCATCCAAATGCATTTCGGCTATGCGCTATAGCATTTGTGTCACCCAATTTTCAGTGTCTCTGCTGATAGCCTGCTTCAGTAGAGTAGCTAATATTACTATTATTACTATGTGGACAGCCAAGTCCTGGAAGTAGAGCCAAAGTGTCTTTATGCACAGTAGAAATACAAAGCCCTCAAAAGTCTGCCAAATTCACGATGCATTCCTAACACCTGCTTTTGTCAGTTGCCCTTCTCTCTGTAAAAGTAATAGAAGTTAACACCCTTTTGTCTGTGTGAACTCTGCACGAGGTATTACACTAAAATTTATCTATACATTCTCTAATGTAGTCTTAATAAAAATCCCTATCAGGAAGGTGTTATTATCCCCACTTTACAGATGAGAAAACTGAGGCACAGCCATGTGAAACAAATCAAATCTTGCCTAAGCTTGAGCAGTTAATAAGTAGTATCTCAAGGGTTTAAGGTCAGATCTGTCTGATGCCAAATTCCACATCCTCTCTGAGATGCATCCAGAATTAATGGGAAACTGGGAGGATGGAGTGAAGCTCATTTTCAGAGATGAGTTGCTACATAGCGATAAGAAATTAGATTAAAAACCTAAGACTTGGGACTTCCCTGGTGATCCAGTGGTAAAGAATCTGCCCTGCAATGCAGTGGATACAGGTTCGATCCCTGGTCAGGGAACTAAGATCCCACATGCTGCGGGGCAACTAAGCCTGTGCGCCACAACTACAGAGCCCTGGAGCCTGCACGCCACAACTAGAGAAGAGAAAAAAACCCACATGCTACAACCAGAGAGAAGCCCGTGCACCTCAACGAAAGATCCCGCATGCCTCAACAAAGATCCCGCGTGCCTCGACTAAGACCCGACGCAGCCAAAAATAAATTTAAAAAAACAAAAACCTAAGATTTAGAATCTGAAATGGTAGCTCTTGTTTCTGGTTCTTCTATGTACCTGTTTTTGGTAGATTTGGTCCTCCCAGGATCTCAGTTTCCTCATCTGCTGGGGTAGAGATGGCCTATATTATCTCTAAGGCCCTTGACATTCCATGATTTGGCCATTTGGTTTAATCATTTTAACCTCAATAAGCCTTAATGTGCTGGGAATACGAGACCTGCCCATCTCATGGGGATGCATAAAGGCAATTTGTTTGGATAGGGGAGGGGGAAGGGTCATAGACACTAAAGTCCCACTTGATAAGCATTGTTAATGAGAACTTAATCCACCTAATACCATATTGGGCAAAGCACAAAAAGTATGACACTAAAATAAATAATAGGCAAGTTGCAAGATAATCTGTTTTTCACAATGTTGAAGTGAACACATGGTGTATTTGATTTAGACTAATTCAGTTCTAAGCATAGTCCTCTTTGGTCTTTTCTCAGATTCAGCCTAGAATTCATGGTTTTATAGTTCTTTTTTCCTGTTCTCAGTCTTCCAGAAAAGCATATACACAAGAATGAATGGAAAGCAGCCACTGTCTGCTTTTCTTCCATAAATAATCGAACGGTTCTGCCCCAGCATCAAGAAGGTTCTCCCCATACCTGCTAGTCACATGTCCTGGTTTGAGTCAGAAGTAATGGAATCATTCTGAGTATAAGCGGTGAACACGGAGACGAAAGAGAAAGTCTTACTTGGGTGTGTGTGGAGAATTGTCGCTCCATTTTTGACAGGCGACCCCACTTTTTGTTTTGGCCATGGTCCCCCTGTAGTTCTTCCCATTTCCAGTCTTGCACTCTGAAAGATACACTGCAAGGAAGTCCAAACAGTGGTCAAACCCTTTCACAACAAGAAAAATCATGAAGAAGCCCTGCACTACTTGAACACATTGAGAGAAAGGACACCATTGCCCACTATCTAAAAAGACAGTCTTTTACATCTGTGTAAGAGTTACAGTTAACTAAGCCACGTGGGGCATTGATTCCTTTACTCAAAACTACCACCCCTCCATGTGCCAGGCAGATGCTAGGTGGTGGGGATGCCGGAAACACCAAGAGTAGGAACTGCACAGGCCCTGCCCTCGTGGAGCTTACATTCCAGTGGAGTCAGGGGGGGCCAGTTACAGAAAGTAATCAAGAACACAGATTGTGAAACAGACAACCTTGTGGTGACACATGTAACAGAGAAAATACATAGCATCATGAGAAAGTGGATGGGAAAGGGCATGGGGGCTTCTTCACAAGGGGGCAGCAGGTTTTCAGAGGTTGATGGAGATCCAAGCCACTTCTAATTTTGGAAGGTCCCAGTAGTATTTTAAATATGAAAAAATGTCAGACAGGGTGATATGACTGTGGTCTACTTTCAATGTTTACAGAAGGTGCTCGCAACCAGCCTCCACTTAACCAACGCACCGGTTGCCCGGTGGGCCCCGTCCTGCCTTTAAAACATGCTGCCAGGTGCCCACCTGTGGCCCACATGTGGCAGGGTGGGCATCTGTGGCTGGCAGGCCACTTTCAGGTGTGTCCACCCACTCTGTTCCTACCAGTTTGGTTATATGCTTACCAAGAGTCAGTTGCTTTTCTTTCCAAAACTTTTTATACAGCTCTATTTGATTACAGATGATCTAAACTGAGAAATAAATGGGGGGGAAAATGGAACTTTTTTTAAAATTAAGTTGAATGGTTTCAAGGACTTGAAAGAGTTGAATAGGTTTTTTTAAAATTTAATTTAATTTATTTTTTTATAAGCAGGTTCTTATTAGTTATCTATTATATACATGCTAGTGTATAGATGTCAATCCCTAACAATAGGTATTGTTGATTGAGCACCTGCCAAGGGCAGGGCTCGGTGCCAGCTTCTTTACATTTATTCATCATAATCCCTGCAACAAATCTGTAAGGCTGGAATAAGGCCAACACACCCATCTCTGCACAATGCTTTGTTGCCTCTTGTTCCATTACAAACTCTCAGTAGGAAAGAGTAGTGTGGAACAGGCAGAAAAAGAGAAATGGAAGCCATGGTGTAATAGGGAAGAACAAATCTGATTCCATATTGGATCTGTTTCTTTAACTTTTGTATTCTGTTGCTTTTGCTACAAGTTAAGAATGTTGCCTATAGCCTGAAATATATAGGATAGCCCATTCTCAAGGCTCTGACCTCTAAAGGTACAACACTTTTCCATTCATATAGAGACCAAAGGTTGCGGAACAGAGAATAACACTTATCTTGTTGGAGGTTTATAGGAACATTGTGGCGGGACTTACGTGGCCAGCTGCAAGAGCAAAGGAGTCCTACACCAAGAAGTCTGCAGCAACCAACCTCACCCCCTCCCCTTTTAGTATAAAAGAAGCCTGAATTCTAATCAGGAAAGATGGTTCTTTGGGACACTAGTCCACCATCTTCTTGGTTGGCTGGCTTTCTGAATGAAGTCTCTATTCCTTGGCCTAACAAATCATCTCTTGATTTATTGGCCTGTCCTGCAGCTAGCAGGACTCGAGTTGAATAGTTTTAAAAATTGTCATCATATCCACTGAGAGCAATCCATTCATATAGTTGATATGAGTTTGAAGGGAGAGGAATCATAAAAATATAAAAGAATTTTACTGACAGATTGATTGGTAGATGTCTCTAGACCTGCTCGACTTCAAAGAGAAGGACACTAATTATCGTAGACAAGTCACTAGAGTGTGGTTTATGCAAGAAATGCACCAGATAACTCCTGTTGGTGGCCCCAGGTTCAAAGAAAAAAAGCCTCTGCTTTACATCAAAAGGTGGCAATGTAAGCTTCCGTTTTCGATGAAAATAGAAAATATTTAAGGTATATTTGTGTCATCTTTTATGATTCCCCACTTTAGCCAAGTTTCTTAATTAATCAATCAATTATCTGGGGAAAGGACTTCTAACACACCTATAGCAGCTACTGCTTTAAACCCAACGCTCTATCTAAAGATTGCAGATATATCTTCATTGAGATATATTATTATAGTAGATATATTACACTTATCAAAAAGGTAAACTCAAGGTACTTTGGAGGCCAGGGGTCAGGGGAGACTTTTCAAAGGAGGTGATCCTTGAGCTGAAATTGGGAGATGAGAAGGAGCCAGAAGAACAGAGGAGGGTCCAGGACGAAGAGGTGTGTGCTTGCCCTGCTGGAGGAGGGGCAGATATAAGCCCAGCACATGAGGTAGGCTTAAATAATACAGGGCCCTGCAGCAATTGGTGAGTATTTCGATTGTCTTCTAGGGCACTAAAGGTTTGAAGCAGGGAAGTTGCAGACCAGCCGCTGCAGTGGCGCAGCCAGTGATGATGGCGGCTTAGACCCAAGTGGCAGCAGTGGCCATGGGGGCAAAAGTAAAGATGTAACTAATTTGACACTGACCGTTCCCAGAAAAACCCTGGCAGGTAATTTAACAGTGGGTCAATATTCCACAGTAAAGAAACAAGCACCAAAAAATGACTGACTTTTGACTTTTTACCTCTCTTTTATTTGTATGTACCCACCAGAGTTTATATAACCTTTTGCTCCTTTCCATCACCTTGAAAACAGGCAACTCTTCAACTATCCAAACTAAGCCTAGCGGTCACCCCATGATCCTCTGGTTAACAATTTACAAAGGACATGTTTAAATGTTAGCATTTTGCAGAGAGTATCCCACCAGCCTTTTTAAAAGGACAGTGGGTAATCCCATATATCTCTTCCTTTACTATTTGTAAGAACTAGTAACATCAACAGATAAACTTCAGATTTAATCTGCACTTTAGACTCAAGGATTAGAGCTAAACAGTGGGCTGGAAGTGTGTATAGCAGACACACAGATAATTAAACCTAAGAAGATGAACCAACGTGTAGATAGAATCCTAACCTAAAAAAACACTTCTCAAAATCTTATTGAGAGTTTTGTGGGGAAACTAGAATGTTGTAAGCCATTGTCAAGAATCAGTGAAATAGGATGTTTCTGGTTGAGTTCAACACCTCTGATACAGAATATTTGGAGAGCAAGATTGTTATCAAAATAGTCTTAATACCTCGCCAGCAAACAGAGAATAGGAAATAGTTTTGAAAGCATCATTATTCACTTCAATCTTCGTACAGACTTAATGAACTTTTACACATCTTAGAAGACATGCAACTTCCGTAGGAATCTAGGCCACCCATGATCCTAAACAACGAAAGATCTAGAGTTTTCAAGGACACTATGGAAAAGGAACTGCAACTTGTGCACATTTTCAAAAGACACCATTCCAGAGTCTCAGGGAAATACAGACCAGGACTGAAAAAAAGTGGAACATGTAAGAGTAAAAAGAAGGATATTTTCTCTATTCAAATGTTACTGCAGATTGAAAACACCTCAGTTTTGCTATTTCTCCAGGCTTCAGACCAAGGACCGTGGTCCCTGCAGAACAAAAAACCAAGATCCTAAGAAGCTTGTAGACTCTCCCTCTTCTCCTTAAAAATAAAACAAAATTTTCAGTATCTTATTTTCAGGGTCATAGAGGTGGAAGTGATTTTGTAAATCCAATCCCTTCGTTTTTAAACCAAGAGAAATGAAACTTAAAAGGTGAAGTCATATATGCAGGTTGACGTAGTGGGTTAGCGGCCAAATCTTCTGACTCCAAATTCAATTTCACTACACCATAGCGCCTCCATTGGCTGGTCTGATAAAGTACAGATATTAAACGGGCTGGGGGAGGGAAGGGGGAGGGGAATGGGGAGAAGGAAGAAAACATTGTACGTACTTCTCTTCTCAAATAAAACGACATCCCTCATCCTAAGGACTGGGGAAAACTTGCTGTTTTCAGCCATTATCACACATTGTTGCTCTTTACTGTGATACTGGAATGCCCTGCGGAAGAGAATCAGAAAACACAACTCTTTTCCTTTATTTAAGGAAAGCAAAGTTTTATTAATAAGGAAGAGACTAAAGATAACTCTCTTGATGAATCAAGGAGCTCAGAACTTGTTACTTCCAATTCAACTTGGCACTGTAATCAATGAAGTATCATCAAAGGATGCAGCAACATGGTAGCTACTGTTGTTTTCTTCTACCTTTACCTTCTCCCCCTCCAAATTTTCTTCTTTTTTTTCCCCTCTGTTTCAACTGCTTTATTCTTTCTTCACTAGTTTTCTTAATGAAGTGCCAGAATATTTGCTTTGTGCTGGAAAGAAGCAACTGAGTGCTTTAAACCCCTTCCTGAGAGGGTCCACGTGGACTCCTGTAACTTCCCCTTGACTATGTCTCTGCATTCTACCCCCTTCCCCCTCACACCTCCCTGCCCTGTACCTCAGTCCTGCATGGATGTTGAGCCTGGCATCAAAGCCGTCCATGGCTTCCTTTCCTGCCCTGTCTCCTGTGTGAACCTTTGTTTCAGATGACTTGGTCCTTTCACCGTCCCTCTCACAGGTGCCCAGCCATGCTGCCCTCTGCCTAGAATCCCTCCTGCGTGGTCAGTATTTACCAAGATCTCACCCTTCAAAGCCCAGCTCAGTTCCCACCTTCTCCCCAGGCCTTGCCTGGTCATTTCAACTCTTAGGATTGTTCTTTCCTCTGAATCTTCATAGAGCACGTATTGATTATGTCACTTATCAATGTCTCGCATTGGCTGTTTTTTTTTTAATTTTTATATTTTATCCAGTTTCTGTGACTACACCATAAATTCAAAAGGGCGAGCACTGGCTTTTGTATCTACACAAAAATCTATCATATATACTGATATATATATATATATATATATATATATATATATATATATATCTCCCCTATGTACCGATCACTGTATCAATGCTTTGTGGCTCCTTAGGGTCTAGGACACTTCCAGTCACATGATCCTCAATAACTATTTATCGACGATAATGTTAAAAACTAGAGCTCAGAACAATAGCTGCCGCTGTCACGTGTAAAAATAACTAACTTCCTTTGGGGACATTTTTCTAAAGGGGACACTAATGAACAAGAAACCGTATGGTTTCAGATGCAGAGGAGCAAATACAGATGCCAAACTCCAGTCCCATGAAATTCCTCTTTCCTCTTAAACCCTGTTTTCGTTGATAAATCCCTGAGCAAATTTCTCGTGATCAACGTAATAGCGTCTCAAGCAGCAGGATTTCTGCGCAGGCGCAGTGACCAAGAAAATACCTGCAAATGAAGTCTCTTTCCTCCTCACACTTTGTTGCACATTCGTCTATGCTTCCTGTCACCAGATGCTTCCGGGTCAAACTAAACAGGGAGGCTCCCCGGGTATTTACATAGTCATCCAGGGGGTCTCCGAGACCTACAAATGGAAGATAAAAGTGGGACAACGGATAAATGCATCAGCACCGTTGTTTAATTATCACGAATTTGTAAACTATTCGCTTTGCATCAACGAAGTAAAACTGGCTGCTCCATTGGAAGCAGAATGGGTGGCTGTGAATAAAAATGTTTAGTTAGGAAAACAGTTCCATGAATAGATGGCACTATGTTAAAAGATCAACTGGATTGTTAGGTTAATAGATTAGAACTGCTTAACAACTTCCATGTTACTACGTTAATGGGTATGAAACGTTAAATAAGAAAAAATTTGATCTGTTTGCTAGTAATTGCATGTCATGATGGAACAGTAAGAGACAACCAAGGGCAACTTTTGATGTTGATTTGTCCATCCCTGGGTATAAACAGAAACTGGAGGCCACTATTCGATTTCCTACAGTACAAACTTTAGTTGTGGCACTCTCACTGAAACTGATGGGCTAAGCCTTCTCTGAATGGCTCCGCCATAAGATACAAGAACTTTGGTGAGTTGATGATGTCGAGAATAAGTAAGAGCTGGACTAAATCTTGACCACAATACATGGTCATTTTTATACTGGACTTAGTAGAGTGACTCCTCACTATTTATTAAAGAGCAATCATTTGTGCCAAGACGATGACAGCTTTCCGGCATTTCTGAGGAAACTGTACAGCAGCAGAGCCTGGGACAAACCATGGCCTTGATTTTCCTCGGACATAAAATCTGAGGCAAAGTGTCTGTTTGAAGATCTCTCTGCCCCCTTGCTACTGCAGAGGGTGGCCAGGGGGGCCTCAGCCATGTTCCCACCGCAAGGCTACAAAGAGTACTCCTGAGACACGTGGCGCCTGAGACAGCTGGGGCAGCTCTATTCCAAGCCTGGAGACTCAGCCTCTATCCTTTTGGGATGGAACTCCAGCCGTTTTCATAGGGTGAGGGGCTAAAAGAGGTTAATTTAATGGAGACAGCAAAGTTTCCTAAAGTTTGCCTAAATGGGATTAGGCAACCTGGCAACTTTGACCACTTTGAGGGGAGGGGTGGAGATCAAAGCCAGGGTGAGCGTGTTGAAGAGTCATCAAGAGAGGCGGTGGGGACAGCAGGGAAGACAAGTCTTTGCAGGAATCTGGCTGTGAAAGGAGCATTTCCTAGGGGCCATATGAAATCTCAGAAAAAATTTTTTTTAATTTTTATTGAAATATAGTTGATTTACAATGTTGTGTTACTTTCAGGTGTAGAGCAAAGTGATTCAGATATAGATTCAAAGAATCTATATTCTTTGAATCTATATTCTTTGAATCTATATCTATATATTCTTTGAATCTATATTCAAAGAATCTATATTCTTTTTTAGATTCTTTCCCATTATAGGTTATTACAAGATATTGAGTAGAGTTCCCTGTGCTATACAATAGGTCCTTGTTGTTTATCTATTTTATATATAGTAGTGCGTATTTGTTACTCCCAACCTCCTAATTTATCCCTCCCCCCTCTTTCCCCTTTGGTAACCAGAAGTTTGTTTTCTATGTCTTTAAGTCTATTTCTGTTTTGTAAATAAGTTCATTTGTATCATTTTTTAGATTCCACACATAAGGTATATCAGAGCATATTTGTCTCTGTCTGACTTACTTAGTGTGATCATCTCTAGGTCGTCTCAGAAATTTTTGAAGATGAGGCATTCCAGAGCATGTTTGGGTACTGATGAAAATTATCTAGTAGGAAGGGTCATGAAGGGCCAGACCCTCATTCTCAGAAGGGCCATCCCTTACCACCTGAAAACACACACACGCCACAAGGGCGTGATGCACTTTCCTAGATTAAGACAAAGCTGTTTCCAGGGCCCACCCTCTCCCTGCCTCTGCTCTTCCTTCCTCGACCTGAGATTCTCCAAACTGGAAGGATGGATGGTTCCATCCTTGAAAAGGAAGTCGACTGATGTAGTTTAATACACCAAAAAAGCACTTGATACATGTATCAAGAGATTATAGAGAAATAGATATTTTAGACCCATACCCATGTCGTCATCCTGTATTTTTCTCCCAAGTTGCGCTCTCATTTCCAGGAAGAGTTGTGCTTTGGTAAATTCTATAGATCAGGATGTGACTTTAAAAACAAACACAAGAACTCTATAAAGTATATCCTATAAAGACTGAAATTTTTTGAAGAGTTCTTAGAAAGTAGAGCAGGCCGGGGTGTAAATGATATCAAAACAAGAAAATTTCCATTTTTATCACCCTTTAATTATGTTATGTTAGTATGTTTCATAGCATACAGCTGCTGAGACCCACCTTAGGAGCTGATACACCAAAGAAATATCCCAAAAGAGAATAAATTTTTTTCTTTTTACTTTGAAAAGTTTTCCCCCAATAATTTCTTTCTTTAATTCCAGGGATCATGTGACAATGTGGTGTAATACACTTTATTTATTGACCAAGAAATATTAGACAAATTTTTTTAGTAACAAAAGTATTTTAATATTCTATGCTGAATGTAGATGTATATGGGTACCAAAAGAAGTATATTTTATTAATAATGTGGGATTCTTTTTTTAAATCATGGTAGTGTGCATATGTACACCCATGCTTGTGTGTTTGAAAGAAAAAGACTTTGTGGTTTGTGAAATGCAAACTGCTTATCTGCCTCTCACTGAGAACAGCTGTAAAAGGAGATTTTCTTTCCTCTCCCTGGTCATTTCAGTGCACTGGAAAGATGAAACATTTCCACGGAAAGACAGAGTAAATGCCTTCTTTTCAAAAAGAGCTTATGCAAGTCTTTTTCCCCCTAGGTTGGTGAAGACGTATGTTAATCCTGCTGCAGAGAAGTCTGCTCTAACATTTGGGTGTGTCCCACTGTATCCAGAGTTCCAGGTCCTGCCTCCCATAGACTAAAATAGAGTGTGCACAAAAAAATAAAAAATAAAATAATAATAAAACAGAGTGTGCACCCCTGCGCCACTCCCCACAACCATTTCGCATGAAAACCTCTTTATGCAACCTTCTGCTGTTTTTTCTTTGATATTTCTTTAGGTGGCTCCACTAAATTCAAATGTATTTGACTCTAATTTAAAGTACAGCTCGTAAAATTTTATCTGGCTACTTATAAATTGAATTTCAAGTACCTATACATTTTTTATATGAAGAACCACTAACATAATGTATGATTCCCCTTATAAGAAATGTCCAAAACGGCAAATCAGAGACAGAAAGTAGATTAGTGATCTCCAGGGGCTGGGCGGGGATGGAGGTTGGGGAGAGGGGAGAAGAGGGGTTGGAGGTGACAGCTAAGGGGTGTGGAGTTTATTTGGGAGGGTAACAAAAATGTTCTAAAAGGTATTGTGACAGTTGCATAACTCTGAATACTGAAAACCTTTGGATTCTATGCTTTAAGTGGATGAATTGTATAGTATGTGAATTATATCTCAATAAAGCTGTCAAAAAAAAAAAAGAACTACGAAGACATGATTAGAATATTTTAACAAAGCTTTCAACAAAGTTGAAAAAGTGAGAAGAAGTATCAGATTCCTTCTCAGAAAGCCCTGGCTAAAGTCCTGGTTTCTGGGAGTTTGGTCAATAGGCAGATAACGTGATTTTCCTAAGGACAGATTTCCTCATCTATAAAATGGGTATACATCTACTACAACACCTATGGTACCAGCTAAATAAGCTGGACTTAGTAAAGGACACACACATATGCATGTATGAATAAAAATGTGCCTGGCCTACCTCGGGTACTCAGTGGAGATTTGTTGAATTATGGTAGGGACATCATCCTGCAAATCGATGCCTGTGATTTCTCCAGGCATAAGAAGCGAACTTGTATGTATGGAAAGCCTTCCTTAAGTCATAACAAACAGAGAACAGGTCAACACAACCACAGACTGGTCAAAGAATATGGTCAGAGATATTTCATTGTTTACATTTGAAAGTCAGAAAAATACGACACCTTAACAAAAATGGTCTACATTAACCAAACTAAGAGCCAGGCAAAGAGACTAACAACTTCTGGGGTTGTTAGCTATCTGGGCTATTTTTTTTCTAACTAAAATAACCATCACGTGGGCTCCATCTTTTAGACTGAAAACGTCATTCATTATTTTCTCTGCCCACTTGTCTCCAGTACTCCCATGAGGGAAACGAAACATTTCTTGAAGATTTCCTCATTCTTAGATTGTGACCTGGGAATCTCACAAGTCAAAAGCTAAATTCAACAAGTTGCACGTGAAACCATCATGGATCTATTTTTAATACATTGCCAGGAAAAAATATATTGATTAAAGTGAAAAAAATCTCTATGTCTTACCTGATTTCAGAAATAAAAGAAGGAGAAGGACCACCTCCCTATGTTCCATTTTGGGACTGGCCAGCAGTGTCCGGAAAACAGTGCGTCCCAATCCCAAGATGTTATCGACTTACATGAGAGGAAATGCACCCACAAACAAGATAATCACATGGAGTTAATTATTCTCTTGGAGGCCCATTGCCACTGTGCTCTGAAGTGTTCAAACATTACCTTGACGGGAGGATCTTACAAAATGTTTGAGAGCGGAGTCTGCAATAGATGCTGGGAAGCGGTGGAGGCTGCCCACCCCCTCGGCTGCCCCGCACGGCCGCCTGCTCCCCTCCTTGCCCCCAGCCCATCATCTTTCCCACTTACTCTTCTTTCCTTCCCTCTTATTTCACTCTCTTTCTTTTGGGTGAAAAAAAAAAATTTACAACAATAGCTAACATTTGCTGAGGACTTTTCTATGCCAGACCTTCTGCACAGTTTCATCCAACCTTCCAAACAGGCAATATTATTATCATCCCCACTTCAGATGAGGCGACTCAGGCTGAGAAGGTTTCTTTCCCAAGGTCACTTAGCTCACAAGGGATGAAGCCAATGGACAAAATCTATTTGGCCTCAGATTACAGACTTAAGCTACAGCATCACTATTAACGTCTCCACGTCGTACCAGTGTAGAAATCACTACGTAAGTTACAATATTTCATTATTATCAAACTTTATGTCCAATGGACTCATATGGTTTCCATGATTATAGATGATGTTATAAAATGTCGATCTTTTCCCCCAATGAATTCACAGTGCATTATAGTCTCATCCTCATGACATAAAGCAAGAGTGGGAAAATTAAGTTTAAAGAATGCCTTGATTTTAATTGTTGATTCTGTACTTTGCCCTGGCTTAAGGCTAGAATGACCAGGTAGTACATGCTTTAAAACTCTTACATCAGTGCTCAATAATACTCAGGAATTGGCTCTGTTTTAATTGTGAAAGAAGAACTCAAAACACTCCTCTCTCCATGCTATGAAACTCCTTTCTATAAATTAACCAGCAAAATGTAGAGGTGGGCACCAATCGTCTTGGATGGAGCCTCCTGCAGAATTGCCTGGGGTTGAAGTACTGTGTGTGCAGAATCCACAAGAACAGAATGTGCTGGAGAGCAAGATGGTAGCACCATCATGAGGGGCTGGGAGGACCTGGCACATTTCCTGTTTTTCCACCATGTCCCAGCTTTCTCCCCTCCCTCTCACCTAGTGGCCCAGTTTATTCAAGGGGACACAAGGTGGAAGCAAGTTGAGAAATCAGCCTTGGGAAGACTTTTTGTCTTAACATATCTGAAATGTCTCTTAGGGGAATTATGTTGGTGTGTTCCAGAAAATACTTTGGGGGAGAAAACAGACTCTGGTAATACGTGATGTTGCCACCTCACATTTACTCCACTTAAAATACTTTAGTACTGCCTCACGGTTAAGGCACTTCAGGAACAATGCTATCAGAAATTCTACACCTGCATAAATGTCCTTTTCCTGTTTTGTTTTTTTGATATGGATGGTAGTGGTATGCCTTTTGCCCCCTTTCCTCTTGGAAGCTTCTAGAATATATTTGGTTCTACAAATGTTATTTTGTTTAATTTATTTTATTTAATTTATTTTATTTTTGGCTGCGTTGGGTCTTTGTTGCTGCGCGCGGGCTTTCTCTAGCTGTGGCCAGCTGGGGCTACTCTTCGTTGTGGTGCGCGGGCTTCTCATTGCAGTGGCTTCTCTTGTTGCGGGCTCTAGGGTTGTGGCTTGAGTACGGGCTTTAGGCACGCAGGCTTCAGTAGTTGCAGCATGCGGGCTCAGTAGTTGTGGCTCGTGGCTCTAGAGCACAGGCTCACTAGCTGTGGCGCACGGGCTTAGCTGCTCCACGGCATGTAGGATCTTCCCAGACCAGGGGAAGATCGAACCCGTGTCCCCTGCATTGGCAGGCGGATTCTTAACCACTGCGCCACCAGGGAAGCCCCTACAAATGTTATTTTGTGAATGAGGTTGCCCTCCAATGTCCTTCTGACTATGTGTTCTTCACCACCTTCTCAATACATCAGCATCACGAGAACACAGGTAAACACAAAGCAGAGTTTGGCTATTGTGCCCCCTATTCTGCTGTGTGTAAAAAGAAGAGGAAAGAGGAACGTGTTGCTTAGGTGTAGACAGTGTGGATGGATACAGACTCCCATTACGGCACTGCCCTGCAGGGTTCAGCTTCATAGGTGCAGGGTAGGCACAGAGTGATGGACTATTCTAGATCATATGTAGGAATCCTACACTGGCACTCTCGGAGGGGTTTTGGGCAGTGGTTTTGCCCAAGGCTGTAAAGACAATTAATTCCATATAAGTCATTTTCTATTTGAAAGAATGGCAGAAGCTCAGGAAAGAGATAAAGAAAAAGATCATCTTGGTATAGTATTAGCAGGTTAAATAAATTCTGAGATGTGTATTCTCTGAGTTCAATTCATTAAATATTTATTGACCAAATAGTAGGTGTTAGATTCTTCTAGGATTAGAGAAAAGGTACAAATGACAATCTCTACCTTCCCCCAGCCTCCACCTAAAGGAACTGCAGGAAACTTTTGCACCTGAGATGCGTGGAGTCTGCTGCTGCACTTGTAGTGGGCGTTTGCGGGGGTGGGGGTGGGGGTGGGATAAGGACACCAAAATAAGAGAGACGCTCTTCCCAGCATGGGGCCTGCAACCAAGATCCACTCAGGACTCAGGTTCCCACAGGAAGGGAAGAATTAGCTACTTCCTCCCCTCCTGGCATTGAAGTGGTGATTTCCTTGCAAAAGCACCTTGAACACAAGGTAAGGCCAAGCTCACCAGGGGAGTGGGGTAGAAGCCCCTTTGGTCTCACTTGCACCCACCCTGCAGGTGAGGTGGAAGCTGTGGCCAGGCGACATCTTCCCAGGTGAGATTGCGTGGACCTCGCATTGCTGGCCTGATGTCGGCACCTGTCACCTTTCCCCCACTGACTTCCCACCTTCCTGCAGCCCTAGCTCTTCTCAGCCCAGGCTCTGCCATCTGGGAACTGTCATTCTAAGGCAGCTCGTTTCTTTTTTTAAATTTTTTAAACATTTACTTTATTGAAATATAGTTAATTTACAATGTTGTTAATTTCTACTATACAGCAAGTCATTTCTTTATCATGAATGTCTCTGAATCTTCCCCGCAAAGACCATGTCATTTCAAAACAGAACAGCACAAAATTAATTCATCTATTAAGGGCTCAAAGTATGCCTTCATCATTGCAAAGGTTCATAACAAGTTCATCGGGCCCTCAATGCCAATTTGCAGATTGCTTTCACTGTGTGAGTTTATTAGGGCATATCATCTAGGAACCGTGTTCTCATTCATCTGAAGGTGGCGTTCCTTTCTTTATTCGACCTTTTCCTCATGTTTGTTAGCCTTTGTTCCTCAGTCTCTGGGACATGGAATGAGATCCTTATCAGCCCTCAGCTGATAAGTGAAGAGATAACAGGGCTGCTCAGTGAGCACAGGACTTAAAAGGTAACCCGCACTGGAGCACCTTCTAAGCAAGACCTGACTGACTAATGCAGGGGTCAGCAAGGCGGTATTTTTTCTTAATGGATAGTGCTTACAGAAATCGAGATGTTTACTCGTTTTGAAAAAGAAGTAGTCTTCACTGGACATCTCCTCATTAGACTTGTTATATGCTTACGAAAAATATCAGCAGAGAAGACAGTAACTCCCTGATAATTTACCAGCCCACTCTGAGTCAGCACTAGAAGCCCCCCCAAATCCAGGCAAGCATCCTCTCAGCTCTGAGGTCCAGAGAGAAAACAGATCATCTTTTCCTTCTCTAAAACTCACTATTCTCTAAGGTAATTATGACAAAAGTCTTTTTTCACAGTATTTGGAGAGACATGTACAAAACATTAAAATCTTTTAAGAAAAAAAATGAGTGCATATAAAAACCGGTGAAATCTGAGCAAGTTCTGTGGACTAGTTCATTACACTGTACCAAAGGCAATTCCTGGTATTGGTAATGAACTGTAGTTATGTAAGATGTTACCTCTGGGTGAGACTGCGTAGCTGGGTGATGGTTAGACCGGACCCCTCAGTACTATTTTTGTAACTTCTTGAGTGTTTATAATTATTTCAAAATAAAAAGTAAAAATGATTATGTCTATTTTTATATATTTAAATATATGTGTATATTTGGATATATGTTTGAATATTTGTATATACATATGTATATATTTGTATATGTGTGTTTGTATTTGATATATGTGTACATATTTGGATATATGCCTATATTTATATATATAAGCATATATACTTGGATATGCGTGTATATATTTGGATACATCTGTATATATTTGGATATATGGATATATATGTATATATTTGGGTGTGTGTGTGTATTTGGATATATATGTATATATTTAGATATATATCTATATATTTAGAGATATGTGTTTGTATTTGATATATGTGTATATATTTGGATATATGTGTATGTATTTGGATATGTGTGTACATATTTGGATATGTGTGTATACATTTAAGAGGACCCAGGATGATGTAAACGCTTCCATAATATTAAAGAGAACTCCCAGAGTACACAAACTTGCCCAGGGAAAGTCAAAAGTTACAGGATTTCTACATCGGGGAGCCTAAGCCAACCTCTGGCTGATTTCTGGGAGCTCACGAGTAGTGTGAGGGATGGAAGAGGCCCTGTCCCCCGCCTCCACGCCCCCCTCCCCAGCCCGGGACAGTTCTTCAGGCCTGATTGACGCCACCAGCTTAACAGCCGCTCCTACACGTCGACCTGAAATCCAGAGGCTGGAGGAGCCCTGGCCTGCCCGGGCCTCCCGGGTGCTCGGGGGAGACCCACCATCTCTGCACGCAGATAAGACACCAGCCAACAGAGGCCCCCGCATCACACCTGGACCCCAAGAAACAACCCCTTCCTCATCGCCTGCTCATCGGCTGCCAGACCCACCTCCTGCGGCGGAGGCGGCCGAAGGTCCCCGAGGGAAGCATGGGGTTGGCGGGGGGAGAGACGGGCAGAGTTTCAAGGAAGGTGAGCACTGGCCTGCGCACCATCCTTCAGTAGACGCCTCTTCCGTGCCGGCAGTGCGTCTAGCGCTACGCTGAGCGCCGAGCGGACGAGAGGAAACGCTCCCCGCCCTCCGCGAGGTTCCCACGTGACCGGGTGGGGGCGGTGCTCGTCCGCAGGTCGGACTGTGAGGCTGCGCGGCCAGGCCATCCCGTGGCGGAGGGACACGCCCTCGGCTGGAGGGGTGAGGCCACGCTTCACGGGGAAGTGACACCGACCCTAGATGACAAGCAGGAGGGGCGAGAAGCAGGAGAAGTGTGTTCTGAGCAGAAAGAATGAATGTGCGGAATCGCAGAGGCAAGGGTTCCATCTAGGCGATTGAAAAGTCGTTCAGGCTGAAATCGGAAATGATGGAGAAGAGACCGAATCCCATCGACCCTGCGGCGAGAACGGCAGGGACCCTTGAAGGGTTTTAAAATGGAAGAGTGGCCTCATCCTTCTGCCTGAAGTGTGGTGAGGGGATCATAAGAAGCACGGAGGAAGGAGGTGAGAGATGAGAGGGGTCTGAAAGGAGGCAATGGGGACAGAAAACAGGACTGGATTAGGGAGATGGTTAGAAAGGAGAGTTGACCGGATTTTGTGACTGAATCTGGTGAGTGAAATCAAGGCTGGGGCCGGCATTTATGTCTTGGGTATATGGTAGAGAGCCGTATCTTCACTGAGAAGGAACAGAGGAAAGAGTAAGATGAGTTTGCTTGGAGACATGTTATGTTTGGGAACTTGTGAAAGTCTCCAACCGCCCAGAAGGCAATTGGATATTTGGGTCTAGAGCAGGCGTTGGCAAACTGTAGCCCATCAGGCAGCCTCCTGGTTTTGTAAATAAAGTTATATTGGCACACAGCCTGGCCTGTTCATTTACTGTTGGCTACGGCTGCATGTGCATGAAAATGAGTAGTTGAGTAGATGTGACTGAGGCTGTATGTTGGCCAGCAAGCCCATAAAATATTTACTACCTGGCTTTTTGCAGGAAATGCTTGCCGATTCCTGGTCTAGGGCCCAGGGAAGAGGTTTGGGCTGGAGATGTAGAATCGGGTACATAACACTGAAACAAGGGACGTGGATGAGGTCACCCTGAGAGAAGAAAAGAAGACCTGGGATGGAACAAGGGAAGTCTTTTTTTCTTCTTCTTTTCTCTCAGTGTTGTGTTAGTTTCTGGTGTACAGCAAAGTGATTCAATTATATATATATTTATATATATAATATATATATTCTTCGTATTCTTTTCCATTATAATTTATTACAAGACTTCTTCTTTAAGGTTTTTATAAATTTATTTTAGTTTTTTGGCCTCGCTGCACAGCATGTGAGATCTTAGCTCCCCGACCAGGGATTGAACTCACGCCCCCTGCATTGGAAGCGCAGTCTTAACCACTGGACCGCCAGGGAAGTCCCACAAGATATTGAATATTGTTCCCTGTGCTATACAGTGCGACCTTGTTGTTTATCTGTTTTATATATAGTAGTGTTTATCTGTTAGTCCCAAACTCCTAATTTATTCCTCTCCCCCTTTCCCCTTTGGTAACCATAAGTTTGTTTTCTATGTGTGTGAGTCTGTTTCTATTTTGTAAATAAGTTCATTTGTATCATATTTTAGATTCCACATACAAGTGGTATCATATGATATTTGTCTTTCTTATTCTGACTTACTTCACTTAGTATGATAAATCTCTAGGCCCATCCATGTTGCTGCAGATGGCATTATTTCATCCTTTTTTATGGCTCAGTAATATTCCTATATATATATAATATTTTATATATATATATACATATATTACCTCTTCTTTATCCATGCCTCAGTCAGTGGATGTTTAGGTTGCTTCCACATCTTGGCTATTGTAAATAGTGCTGCAATGAACACTGGGATGCATGTATCTTTTCGAAGTATGGTTTTCTCTGGATATATGCCCAGGACTGGGATTGCTGGATCTGTCTTTAGTTTTTTAAGGAAACTCCATACTGTTCTCCATAGTGGCTGTACCAGTTTCCATTCTCACCAACAGTGTAGGAGGGTTCCCTTTTCTTCACACCCTCTCCAGCATTTATTGTTTGTAGACTTCTTGATGATGGCCATTCTGACCGGTGTGAAGTGACACCTCATTGTAGTTTTTTTTTTAACATCTTTATTGGAGTATAATTGCTTTACAAGGGTGTGTTAGTTTCTGCTTTATAACAAAGTGAATCAGCTATACATAAACATATATCCCCATATCTCCTCCCTCTTGCGTCTCCCTCCCACCCTCCCTATCCCACCCCTCTGGGTGGTCACAAAGCGCCGAGCTGATCTCCCTGTGCTATGTGGCTGTTTCCCACTAGCTATCTGTTTTACATTTGGTAGTGTATATATGTCCATGCAACTCTCTCACTTTGTCCCAGCTTACCCTTCCCCCTCCCCGTGTCCTCAAGTCCATTCTCTACATCTGCGTCTTTATTCCTGTCCTTCCCCTAGGTTCTTCAGAATCTTCTTTTTTAGATTCCATGTATATGTATTAGCATAGGGTATTTGTTTTTCTCTTTCTGACTTACTTCACTCTGTATGACAGACTCTAGGTCCATCCACCTCACTACAAGTAACTCAATGTGCTTTTCTAAGAATTTGTCCGTCTCCCTTTTTTTCTTGACGAGTCTGGCTAATGGTTTATCAATTTTGTTTATCTACTCAAAGAACCAGCTTTCAG
>NC_041223.1:7415792-7423623 GCF_002837175.3 Physeter macrocephalus | reverse complement strand
TAAACTTCCCTATTAGAACTGCTTTTGCTGCATCCCATAGGTTTTGGGTCATTGTGTTTTCACTGTCATTTGTTTCTAGGTATTTTTTGATTTCCTCTTTGATTTCTTCAGTCATCTCTTGGTTATTTAGTAGTGTATTGTTTAGCCTCCATGTGTTTGTATTTTTTACAGCTTTTTTCCTGTAATCGATACCTAGTCTCATAGCGTTGTGCTCAGAAAAGATACTTGACACTATTTCAGTTTTCTTAAATTCACCAAGGCTTGATTTGTGACCCAAGATATGATCTCTCCTGGAGAATGTTCCATGAGCTCTTGAGAAGAAAGTGTATTCTGTTGTTTTTGGATGGAATGTCCTATAAATGTCAATTAAGTCCATCTTGTTTAATGTATCATTTAAAGCTTGTGTTTCCTTATTCATTTTTATTTTGGATGATCTGTCCATTGGTGAAAGTGGGGTGTTAAAGTCCCCTACCGTTATTCTGTTACTGTCGATTCCCCTTTAATGGCTGTTAGCATTTGCCTTATGTATTGAGGTGCTCCTCTGTTGGGTGCATAAATATTTACAATTGTTATATCTTCTTCATGGATCGATCCCTTGATCATTATGTAGTGTCCTTCTTTGTCTCTTGTAATAGTTTTTATTTTAAAGTCTATTTTGTCTGATATGAGAATTGCTACTCCAGCTTTCTTCTGATTTCCATTTGCATGGAATATCTTTTTCCATCCCCTCACTTTCTGTCTGTATGTGTCCCTAGGTCTGAAGTGGGTCTCTTGTAGACAGCATATATATGGGTCTTGTTTTTTTATCCATTTAGCCAGTCTATGTCTTTAGGTTGGAGCATTTAATCCATTTACATTTAAGGTAGTTTTCAGTATGTATGTTCCTATTACCATTTTCTGAATTGTTTTGGGTTTGTTATTGTATGTCTTTTCCTTCTCTTGTGTTTCCTGCCTAGAGAAGTTCCTTTAGCATTTGTTGTAAAGCTGGTTTGGTGGTGCTGAATTCTCTTAGCTTTTGCTTGTCTATAAAGGTTTTAATTTCTCCGTCGAATTTGAATCAGATCCTTGCTGGGTGGGGTAATCTTGGCTGTAGGTTTTTCCCTTTCATCACTTTAAATATGTCCTACTATTCCCTTCTAGCTTGCAGAGTTTCTGCTGAAAGATCAGCTGTTAACCTTATGGGGATTCCCTTGTATGTTATTTGTTGTTTTTCCCTTGCTGATTTTAATATTTTTTCTTTGTACTTAATTTTTCATAGTTTGATTAATATGTGTCTTATTGTGTTTCTCCTTGGATTTATCCTGTATGGGACTCTCTGTGCTTCCTGGACTTGATTGACTATTTCCTTTTCCATATTAGGGACATTTTCAACTATAATCTCTTCTAATATTTTCTCAGTCCCTTTCTTTTTCTCTTCTTCTGGGACCCCTATAATTCAAATGTTGGTGAGTTTAATGTTGTCCCAGAGGTCTCTGAGACTGTCCTCAATTCTTTTCATTCTTTTTTCTCTATTCTGCTCTGCAGTAGTTATTTCCACTATTTTATCTTCCAGGTCACTTATCCATTCTTCTTCTCAGTTATTCTGCTACTGAATCCTTCTAGAGAATTTTAAATTTCATTTATTGTGTTGTTCATCATCGTTTGTTTGCTCTTTAGTTCTTCTAGGTCCTTGTTAAACGTCTCTTGTATTTTCTCCATTCCATTTCCAAGATTTTGGGTCATCTTTACTATCATTACACTGAATTCTTTTTCAGGTAGACTGCCTATCTCTTCTTCATTTGTTTGGTCTGGTGGGTTTTCACCTTGCTCCTTCATCTGCTGTGTGTTTCTCTGTCATCTCATTTTGCTTAACTTAATGTGTTTGGGGTCTCCTTTTCTCAGGCTGCAGGTTCGTAGTTCCCACTGTTTTTGGCGTCTGCCCCCAGTGGCTAAGGTTGGTTCAGTAGGTTGTGTAGGCTTCCTGGTGGAGGGGACTGGTGCCTGTGTTCTGGTGGATGAGGCTGGATCTTGTCTTTCTGGTGGGCAGGACCATGTCTGGTGGTGTGCTTTGGGGTTTCTGTGACCTTATTATTTTAAGCAGTCTCTCTGCTAATGGGCGGGGTTGTGTTCCTCTCTTGCTAGTTGTTTGGCATAGGGTGTCCAGCACTGTAGCTTGCTGGTCGTTGAGTGGAGCTGGGTCTTAGCGTTGAGATGGAGATCTCTGGGAGAGCTTTCGCCATTTGATATTACGTGGAGCCAGGAGGTCTCTGGTGGACCAATGTCCTAACTCGGCTCTCCCATCTCAGAGGCACAGGCCTGACACCCGGCTGGAGCACCAAGACCCTGTCAGCCCCACGGCTTTGGGGAAGTCTAAGGTTTTCTGCCAGCATTCAGTAGGTGTTCTGTAGGAGTTGTTCCACATGTATATGTATTTCTGATGTATTTGTGGAGAGGAAGGTGATCTCCACGTCTTACTCCTCTGCCATCTTGAAAGTCTCGCCCTCTCATTGTAGTTTTGATTTGCATTCCTCGAATAATTATCTATGTTGAGCATCTTTTCATGTGCCTACTGGCCATCTGCGTGTCTTATTTGGAGAAATGTTTATTTAGGTCTTCTGCCCATTTTTGATTGGGTTGGTTGTTTTTTTGTTATTGAGTTTTATGAGCTGCCGTTGAGTGGAGCTGGGTCTTAGCGTTGAGATGGAGATCTCTGGGAGAGCTTTCGCCATTTGATATTACGTGGAGCCAGGAGGTCTCTGGTGGACCAATGTCCTAACTCGGCTCTCCCATCTCAGAGGCACAGGCCTGACACCCGGCTGGAGCACCAAGACCCTGTCAGCCCCACGGCTTTGGGGAAGTCTAAGGTTTTCTGCCAGCATTCAGTAGGTGTTCTGTAGGAGTTGTTCCACATGTATATGTATTTCTGATGTATTTGTGGAGAGGAAGGTGATCTCCACGTCTTACTCCTCTGCCATCTTGAAAGTCTCGCCCTCTCATTGTAGTTTTGATTTGCATTCCTCGAATAATTATCTATGTTGAGCATCTTTTCATGTGCCTACTGGCCATCTGCGTGTCTTATTTGGAGAAATGTTTATTTAGGTCTTCTGCCCATTTTTGATTGGGTTGGTTGTTTTTTTGTTATTGAGTTTTATGAGCTGCTTGTATATTTTGGAAATTAAGCCCTTGTCAGTCGCATCATTTGCAAATATTTTCTCCCAGTCTGTAGGTTGTCTTTTCATTTTGCTTATGGTTTCCTTTGCTATGCCAAAGCTTTTACATTTAATTAGGTTTAGGTTTAATTGGGTCCCATTTGTTTATTTTGCGTTTGTTTCCTTTGCCTTGGAAGACTGACCTAAGAAAACATTGCTATGACTTATGTCAGAGAAAGTTTTGCCAATTTTCTCTTCTAGGAGTTTTATGGTGTCATGTCTTATATTTAAGTCTTTAAGCCATTTTGAGTTTATTTTTGCACAGCACGTGAGGGAGTGTTCAAGGCAAGTCTTTTGAGGTGGCGAACAGTTAGCTGGAGGGGACTGCCAGTAGGGGTTCAAAGAAGCCAAGGAAAGTGAGACTTTTTTTGAAGGTGGGAGTGGTCAGCCGTGCCCAGATGCTTCTGAGAATTCAAGTGAGATGTACCTGTGTGTCCCAGCAGGTGAGAACAAATGAGGTCACAACACCTTACTCAGCCAAATCTCAATGGCCCAGGCTCCTCACAAAGTCTGCTCTGCCCACCACTACCGCCAAATATATATGAAACCCAGGAAAATAGCATATTTTATTCAACAAATTCCTGACCTACCTCTGTAATGCTTTTGCCCCAACATATCTGGCTGCGTGTTCTTTGATTGACTCTCCATACAACAATGATTTTGTAACGTCATGTTCTATGAGAGAAGAGAAAAATAATTCATTCTTTCTCTACCCTTTTCTTATTGGTAGATTTAAAAACTTTCAGCTTCATATCTTATTATGGATAATGAAAGACAGCTTTTAAGGATTGTTGTCAAATTTAGGGAAACTTCCATCAAACTACTATTATGTATGAGCTGTAAGATTTGGAATACTTCCCAAGACTCTCTTCTAGCTTGGTACATTTCACATGCGCATATCACATCACATTATCGTGATTCATTCCATGGTCCTTCCCACTCCTGTCAGGTCAGTCAGCACGGTGGATATTAGGAATGTTCTAGAAGCCATTTTGCACCGGGACGGCCAGCAGTAACTCACACGGGAATGAATCCATGCCACACAAATGCACCCCACCGAACCCAAACTCAGTTCACCTTTAGCTGAATCCCAAAAATGCCCACGCCCGCTCCAGTGCCGTTTAACCTAAAGAGATGGAGGGAAGGTCAGTGTGGAAAGAAGCAGAGGTTTTAGCCAATTTTGTCTAAAATATTTTATTTTGCAAACTTTACAAACGCATACGACCACATGAATACATTGCTAGTGTAACCGAAAGTGGGGTCTGGCTGCTGGCCGCTCAAAAGCCAGTAAAGAGTCAAGCTTGGTGGAAAGGAAAGTTTGCTTTATTTCGGATGCTTGCAACCAGGAGGAAGGGCAGGTGCCTGTCCAAAGGCCACCTCCGCCCCCCCCACCCCAGCCCCCACCGACAGCTGGTGGGCAGGAGCTTTTATAGGCAGGAGGGGGCTACCTGCAGAAACAGCACAGTCCGCTCTGACCGTCATCTTGAAATTAATCATGAGGTGCTCTGAAGGGCGTCATCTTGATTGTTTTAAGTACAGTTAATTTCAGTTCCAGGGTCGGTTTGTTCCCATTTCCTTGAGGCCAATTTTCGGAATTGTAGCAGCTTATGTCACAGCTACAGCCTGGTCATCATGTGGTTGACTTCTTCCACCTGGTGGGTTTCAGTATCTGCAAGACAGCTCACAGGATGTGGCTCAGAATATTATCTATAGCCCTTGAGGAGGAACCAAAGGTCCTTGACTCTGCTTAATGACTAAACTATTATTATTTGGTCTCCTTTGACTGTTTTCCTTTGTTTCTGCATTTTCTCATTTCTCTGATTAAACTTATTCTTTGGCTAAAGTTTTTCCACAGACAAAAGACAGGCTGAGGACATGGGGGGCATAGACCATAGGGTCCTGCTCCGTTTCACTAAGACCCTTCCAGAGCCTCAGAAGGGCCGTTGAAGCGTCTCTTGCTGTGGTAGGAATCACCGCAGAACACGGTGACTTAAAATGAGAATAATCATTTCATCATCTCACACGATTCTGGAGGTTGACTGGGCTCAGCCAGGCGGCTCTCTCACTCGGGCTCCCTGGGGGCTCGAGTTCAGATGCTGGCTGGGTCTGGGATCATCTCAAAGGGCTCCTCACTCGCGTGTCTCAGGGTGGATACTGCCTGTCGCTGGGACCTCAGGTCGCATGTGGGCTAGAGCACCTGTGGCCTCTGCGTGGATCCTGGGCTTTCTGGAAGTGTAGCAGCCGGCTTCCTATCTCCTTTATGACCAAGCCTGGGGAGTCACAAGCATCACCCCCACCATAATCACAGACTTGCTCAGACCGCCAGGGAGGACACATGGACCCCAGCTTTCAGTGGGAGGAGCGTGACCTCACACCGTGGGAGGATCACGCGTGATGGGCGGTCCTGTTGTTGCCATCGTGGAAAACACCGTCTGCCACGGGGCCCGTGGAAGGGAGGAGCCCTGCAGCTTAAGCTTTCGTCATTTCTCTGTACATCTCGATCTATTCACTTGTGTTCCCCAATTCAGCCTTTTCTATAGCTTCTCAACGGTGCGTCCCTAAAAACTCTTCCTTCTCCTGCCTTAACGCAGATCAAATCCTCGGAGTTTGCCCGAGCAGCTTCAAGCACGTCGGCTCTACTGAAGGTCAAGCCAGAGATTCGTCCTTCCTCCGCCACCCCTGCTGGTGGTGTCAGAACACTCCGGCATCACTGTGTCTTTGCTAGGTAAAGGGACTTGTTCACTCTGGTGGCCCCCGCACCCAGTGAGCTCCAGTCTGTCCTTGTACTCAGAAAGGGCAGCTTTAGGTAAGTGGGAGGATATCCTCCCCGTCATGTTCAGTCATGGCTGTAACAACACAAAGCTGCCTGGGGGTCCAAACCGTCGCGATCTTTAATGGTCATAGTCGCGCGATCCTTCTTCCGCAGAGCGTACAGAAGTGTGCTTTTTGCACCGTGGCGTCAGGGTCGGAACGGATTCCTCGAATTAGCCCCATATTCTGTCTCAAACCAGTGGTCCGTCCCACCTGACGTCACGGTGTTGGGTAGACCTCTGTGCGTAAGGGCCTTTTCCCCTTAACTGTACACTTTCTCTCAGGAAGTCTGGGTGGTTTCCCACAAATCGTTCACCCCTTTATATCCCCGTGCTTCAAGAGGCATTAGGGTATCCGCATCCTAGTATTTTTCTCCCAGGCAGCTCCTCTGTACCCAGGTCAGTGAGGGGAGGTGGAGGGTTCTCCCAGCTTCGTGGCAGTGTTCAGCCCAGACAGAGCATCCGTCCGGGGACACCGGACTCTGTTCATCAGCACTGGCCGAGCTCCCTTCCCACTCAGCCAGAGCGTCACTGTGCAAAGATAAAGACTGAAAATGTTCCTTGACCGTAGCAGCGAGGGAATCGGCAGCACGGAGGGGGAGGAGAAGACAGGCCACAGCTGCAAAGCACCCGCCGATAGATGGTCGGCGGGGCAGGGAAGGGGGCACGGGAGGCGAGAGCCCTGATCCAGCAGCGGGAAGCTTGCTGTCCCCCAGGCAGGAAGCTGAGGGAGTTTCCTTCAGGGTCTGTTTCCCCCCCAGAGTAGAAGGTGTGTTCATCTTCATCTTCAGAGCGTGGCCGGGGGCGGGTTGGGATACTGGAGACGGAGGAAGTAGGGCAGTCTAGAACCAGCGCCCGAGGAGATTCACAGAGGGATGGAGCGGAACACAGGGGCTGGCTGCCCAGAGGCGCGGTCTGGACCCTGGAGCCTGGCGGCCCCTCCAGCCTCTCAGGAGGATGAGCTGGGACCTGGTTTGATCAAGTTCTCATGGGCGCCCTGTCCCAGTGGACAGGCCAATTATTTGGCTTCCAGCACCTTCACCCCTGCTGGAAATACCACCTGTCTCTGATGGTTGGAGGGACACTGGCCCCACCCGGCTATGTACTGAATGCCCGGATGCTCTGGCTAAACCCGAGTGGAGAGCGTGGCGGGAGCTCAGAGGAGAGGGGGGCGGTGAACTTGGCTTTGCGTGCTTGGCAGGAGCGACAATGATGGGTGACAGTGATGCCGTTTGCTAAAGACTGTGTTTTAAGAATATCATCTTTGGCTCTGTCATCAAGAATTCATTTCACTCGCCTGGCACTTGGAGGCATCTGAGTTTGCAACCCCTGACTGGAGCAAAGAAGCAGGTGAGGAGCTTTGGGGGAGGAGAGATAAAAGTGGAAAATTAGGGGCTTCCCTGGTGGCGCAGTGGTTAAGAATCCACCTGCCAATGCAGAGGACACGGGTTCGAGCCCTGGTCTGGGAAGATCCCACATGCCGCGGAGCAGCTAAGCTTGTGCACCACAACTACCGAGCCTGCACTCTAGAGCCCGCGAGCCACAGCTGCTGAGCCCGTGAGCCACAACTACTGAAGCCCGTGAGCCACAACTACTGAAGCCCGCACACCTAGAGCCCGTGCTCCACAACAAGAGAAGGCACAGCGATGAGAAGCCCGCGCACCGCAACGAAGAGTAGCCCCCGCTCGCCGCAACTAGAGAAAAGCCAGAGTGCAGCAACGAAGACCCAACGCGGCCACAAATAAATAAATTTACTTTTAAAAAGTGGAAAATCAGGGGCTTCCCTGGTGGCGTGGTGGTTGCGCGTCCGCCTGCCGATGCAGGGGAACCGGG
>NC_041223.1:7391310-7415644 GCF_002837175.3 Physeter macrocephalus | reverse complement strand
CGTGCCGCGGAGCGGCTGGGCCCGTGAGCCTTGGCCGCTGGGCCTGCGCGTCCGGAGCCTGTGCTCCGCAACGGGAGAGGCCACAACAGAGGGAGGCCCGCATACCGAAAAAAAAAAAAAAAAAAAAAAAAAGTGGAAAATCAGATTGGGGCCAGATGACTGGGGGCTGGGGGGAGAGGGTTGATTGCTTATTAAATATGCAATTAATTTTGTGGATTTTAACTTAAAGAGCATGACATGCCAGTGAAGGCAGAGGGTACCACAGACTCAGGGAGCTCCAGGCTCCTTGAGAAAGAAAAGGTTGCCATTTGTGGAGAGGAGGAGGTTTTCCTTTCCTAGGGTCATTTGACTTCCATGGCAACAGCAAGTAATCCCCTGGGTTTTACAAAACCCTTTTCTGAATCATTCCTACCTGGTTTCCTGAGTCCCCTGAGAGTGGCCAAAGGGAAAAAGATATCTGCTAAGTTGAGATTCCAGTTCAATTAGTTGGATGGATATAGTTCTAAAGGGCTACAAAGGCAAGGGTTAGCTAACCTATACCTCCCTGCAAGCCTCCTGCCGGGTTCTCTACCTCAGTTCCTTTCAGAATCCTCCCCCGTCGCCCAAGGAGTGATGGATTATTATAAACATCGTTCAGTCTTATTTGACCTACTTTACAAAACCAAGTTCCACCATCTGAATAACCATGGAAGCTAAGGGGTTACTGCATTTGGTTCCTCAAGACGCCTTTCCACCTACCCAGGCCAAAAGCAGCAGTAATCCCATGGAAAGTCCTGGGGGGGCCCTTCTTTGGAAGTCAGAAAGTTCTTGTCAGACACTCCAGGAGAAACACTCTGCCTGAAACAAAGAGCTGCCGACTGCCACGCCTTCGCCGGGAAGGAACCACAGGGTTCAGACGTGGGCGTGGGCGGGAGATTCACTAAGAACCTGCTGATAAGCAGATGAGTGGAAAAGTGAAATAAGGTAAAGACATCATTACCTCAGGGGCAATTTTTTACTTCCAACTACCATATTTTGCAGGCTTGTCCGCTCTGTGCCGGGCACACACACCATGATGAATGAAGTACAGTAAAACTCCATATCATGCTATATAGCCAGCGGCTTTATCTCCATTATTATTACCGTCTTATATGTCAGGAAATTGGAACTCACCTGCCCAAAGTTATTGCCAGTGGAAGGGATCCCAAGTATCTGAGTCCCAAGCGACTGCTTTTAACTACTGCCTTGCAAATTTCTTCTGGGGAGAAAGAATAGCAGCGACAACAACAAAAATATTAGCTACACTTGATTGCAAATGGCTGCGTACGAGGCCCTGTCCTTAGGACTTTACATAGATTATTTCATTTACTCCTCCTCCTGGCCCTAAGGGGGAGCTACTGTTATCATCATTCACGTTTTACTGATGTGAGAAAGGAGGAGAGGTTCCGTAACTGGCCAAGCGTCACACAGTTATGAGGCCGGATGGGGCAGGGATTGACGGGGCATCCAGTGCCAGGGCCAGGCCCTTCAGCTTCCTATCATTGCCATAGACATCAACTGCAGCACTCAGAATGAGCATTTATTGAGCACCTACTGCAATCGCAGAACTATTATCACCCTGGAAGCCCCAGCAATGAGGCAAAGCCAAGCACTGGTAGAAAGAGCAAAATTCAAACCAGAGTCCAGAGCCTGAAGTGTGCTGCCTGGACGGCATGAGAACGATGCTTATCCTTGGACCACTGTCCAGGGGCTCTCTGCCTGGGTTTGCACATTTCAGTGTCTTGTATTGAGCTTGCCGCTTAACCGTGCAGAGTTCTGCTTGCTTTCTGTTTTTAGGATGAACATCCCCAAGCAGAGGTTAAACTCCAGGACACACCCTGCACATTGTGTTTCCATTGTATGTCCCCAAACCTGCAGAGGGTGTGTTGGTGCTCAAGTAGATGAAATTGAGTGAAACCTTCCCTTTTTGGTGTCTCTCTTTATTGACTGTTCATCCATAAATGCCTTTAAGGGCATCAGCTTTCGATGCAGTCAACAACAGGCAAAGAATCGGGACATCCAACGCTTTCTTCTCCTAAGAAAACTTCTTTGTGAGCCTGATTCTGCAGAGGCTTGCTCCTTGGTAGAGATGGGCAAACTGTAGGAGATAAAGTAGATTATGTTACATGCTTAATGTGGAAAGTGGGCTTCACGCAAGAGCTTGGAGTTTCCAGCAACACTGAAACTGCCTCCCCTTGGGCGATCCCAGCGCCTCAAAGCAATAGCTCTGACGCAGTTAAGACTTCACTAACCCACAGATGCGCAAACAACCTTTATTTTCAGCCGTGCCTTTGAAGCGCTAGGCTTGGCGGGGAGCTTGGGAGCCGGTTAAATAGAAGCGGATACCGATAGCGGCCGGCAGGGGGCAGCAGACCCCAGCCTTTTCTGCCGCGGCGGTTGAGCGCCTGCGCCCCCAGGAGGGGATCCCCAGGTCGCCAAACCTGTCGCAGGTTTTTATCCTCAGTGACTACACCAGCAGATGGGTTCATCCTCTTCTGAGGCTGCAGACTCGGGCGGCAAGGGAGAGAAGAATTCCAAGGCAGGGACGGGAGCTGGTGAGGGCACGTGGCCAATTCCCGTGGATGATTTATGCCTCGGATAGGAAAACTGGAGATGCTGGCCAAGGCGGCAGCTGCCTGCATTCCGGCGAAGTCACCGGGCGGCGGCGGCCTCGCGGCCAGGGCCCGGGCGGCGGGAGCCAGGACCCGTCCGGGGGAAGGATGCGCAGGCGGGGAGCAAAGGTAGGGAACCCCTCCGCCTCGATGCTGGGCTGGGGTTTTCTGGCGCGTGGCCCGCCCGGTCCTGGGGCTTGGGGGAGGCGCGGTTGACAATCTGTGTGCAAGAGGAGGGATGGAATTTTCACGAGTGGAATTTTCACTTTCCACGAGTGGTGATGCATAACCCTGGTGCTCCAGACACTGAACCTCGAATTTCGAAACTGGCCGGGGTAGGAGATGTTTCGGAGGAGGGCAGGCCCCTGCGTTTCCCTGTTTTAACACCTTTTTGCTGAGGGCATGTGAAGAGACTGGGACAGGCTAGGTTAAGAAAAGATGGTCAAAGAGCGTCTCATACCTGTATTTCAGAGCAGAGAAATTCGGAGCCCCGAAAGCCAACGTAATCGGTTCTGCGCCCTTAACATGCCCAGTGTGGCTTTGTCATCTTCCTTCTACAGATTTACCTTGTTTTATGCCGTAGCTGTGTTCCTAGAAAGCCATGCAAAACAATTTATTTTTTTTGACTCATTTAAAAGACAAGAAGTAGCTTATTGTAGGGTATATTGATCCTAGGTAAAAAGGGGATTTATATGCTCTTAACTAGGAGTATTCATGTGCTCTGCTTCATGTTATGTAGAACTACAGGTGAGATGACCTTTTCACTGATTTTCACAATTGTGGGTTGCTTACTTCCTAGTCATGGGTGGGTGGGGGTGACTTCCTATTTTTCTCTTCAGTTCTCTTTTTCCTTATTTGCAGAATAAGGAATAAAGCAGAAACCTTTTTGTTTACATCAGTTTGACATTTATCCTCCACTCTTCTGAAGTTTAGCCTTCGATAATATGAGTACAGTAAAATTAGTACTCTAAAACTAGCTAATGTGCTTAATAATAAAAAAAAACTCCAGTTTCTAAAAATTCTATTCCATTTAGTAGTTTGACCCATATGACATATATGTGTATGTGTGTGTGTAAGTAGATCGCTACCTTTGTAAGAAAAAGGTGTATTATACACTGTACTGGGTTTACATTTTTACTGCCCATCACTAAGACCTCCTTTCACTTCAAAAAGTGGATTATATAGATCTGTGAAATAAGCAACAAGAACAAAAACAGTGTATGCTTTTGTGGTTACATAAACAAAAACCTGAAAGTAACGATTTTTGCTGCTGGTCCAGCATTAAGTTGTTGTCAGCGATTGTCATAGTCAGTTAAAGTGCTGATGAACGAAGAAGACCGGAACTGAATTCCCCGGAGGTCGGACCTTGGAAGTTGCTCCTTTGAACAGATTACTGGTAGTTCGTCTTTCCTACAAAAGTAGAAAACAAGTATACAAAACCGGATTTAGGCAAGTGGACACTTAATCGGTCACAGCGACCCACTCTTAAAGGGGATCGATTTCAGTGACTCTTGTGCTGGGCCGGTCATCACTCACTCCCTCTTCTGGATGACGGTCCTCCAGATTTCTGCAGCCAGCACCCATGTTCCCAGACCCAGCATCGCCTGGTGCTGTAGGACTTCCCGTGTCCCCCAGCAACATCCCAAGAAAATGTGACACTTTAGAAAGGGCCCTACTGTATCCTCCAGGTGTGGTCCAGAGAACTAAGACAGAGCCCTGTGGGTCCATTATTATGCATCCCTTGATCGGGATGCCTATTTCTATTAATTCTGCAAACAGTCATTTGTTAAAAGACCCTTCATCTTAAACTAGTAGCTCAGCTATCCTGTGTGTAAACTGCCCAGAAGCTGGCTCTCCCCTTCCTCACCTGTGTAACTGACCATACAGTTCATCATATTGTGTTAATTTAAGAAATGGAACTATATGGAAAAAGGCAGATTGGACAAATACTGAAGCAATTTACCAACTTTCCCACAACCTGGAATTAACAACTGAACATTTCATCATTTTAACATTATTTTAAAAAAAAAAAAAAAAAGATGAAATCCTCTCTATTCTCCCCAGCCCATAACCCAAGCCCGCGCAGCACTATCATAACTTAGTAAGTACCCCTCCCGTCGATTTTGGCATTCTAAAATTCTTTTGACTTAATTTAGCTTTTTAAATCAACTTCTGCACGTAGTTTAGAGAGTCAAAAAGTTCTGTGAAGTGCCTGCATTTCCCTCCCCAGAGGCCACCACTTTGAACTCCTTAAAGTGATTCTATTTTTATTTACCTTCAAATCTCTAAATAACATTCTGGTCCTGGTACTTCTTGATTTTATTCAGTTTTAATCGTTATCTATTGACTTCCCACTCTGGAATATTAGGATTTAATTCTCCTTAGTGCACCTGGCAACATCACATCACACACACACACACACCCTTTTCCTTTAGTTATGTAAATATTCAATGTTCATATTTTTAATGACTATGAAATGCTATTTATAACCGAGTCATGTAGTATACTTTTACATTTTCCCTTAGAATTAATAATTGCCATTTTTGAAAGCATTTTATCTACTTTCACAAATTCCACTCCAAATTCTCTACCAGTTTTGCAAATCTTTTATGTATGTCCAAATCCATTAGGCAGTCTAGCAATTTTCTTAGCGATCTCTCCTCTGGAACCTTCTACCCTGCTCCAACCTGGGCTGGGTGGATGTGCGACAGGCCTGCTGCACAGTTGTCATGTGATCTCCGTCTACTGTCATCCAGCAGCTCCCTCTGACTCTTTGATATTTGATCCCCTGTTTCTTGAGTCCCACATCTTCCTCTTTTTAAAAAATGTATTACTTCCTCATTTCGCTGGAGCAAATCTTCCGGTATCATCCTTAGAAAAGACACACGGAACTTTTTAAAAATTAAATTCACATAACAAAATTAATCGTCTTAAAGTGAACAATTCGTAATCATTTAGTACCTTCCTAATGTTGTATAACCACCCCCTCTAGTTTCAAGACATTTTCATCACTCCCAAATTAAATACCATACCTATTTAGCAGTTACTTCCCATTTTCCCCTCCTCCAGCCTGGGGCAACCACTCAGCACAAAGTTTGCCAGGTTCACCCATGTAGTAGCCTGTATCAATACTTCATTCCTTTTTATGACTGAATAATATTCCATTGTGTGTATAGGCCACAAAGTTTATTCATTTATCCACTGATGAACACTTGGGTTGCATCCATATTTTGACTATTGTTAACAGTGTTGGTATGAACATTTGTGTACAAGTATTTGAGTACCTGTTGTCAATTCTTTAGGGAACATATCTAAGAGTGGAATTGCTGAGACATATGGTAACTCTTTTTTTTAAAAATTAATTAATTTATTTTTATTTTCTGGCTGCGTTGGGTCTTCGTTACTGCATGCAGGCTTTCTCTAGTTGCAGCGAGTGGGGGCTACTCTTCGTTGCAGTGCGTGGGCTTCTCATGGCGGTGGCTACTCTTGTTGTGGAACACAGGCTCTAGGCACACGGGCTTCAGTAGTTGTGGCACTCGGGCTCAGTAGTTGTGGCTCACGGGCTTAGTTGCTCCGCAGCATGTGGGATCTTCCTGGAGCAGGGCTCGAACCTGTGTCCCCTGTATTGGCAGGCGGATTCTTAACCGTTGCGCCACCAGGGAAGCCCGAGACATATGGTAATTCTATATTTAACATTTTGAGGAAGTGACAACTGTTTTCTGTGGCAGTTGAGCCATTTTACATTTCTACCGGCAATGAACAATAGTTCCAATTTCTCCATATCCTTACCAACACTTGTTATTTTCCATTTTATTAAAGTATAGCTATCTTAATGGGTGTGAAGTAGTATTTCATTGTGGTTTTGATTTGCATTTCTTTCATGACTAATGATGTAGAGCATCATTTCATGTACTTGTGAGTCATTTGTATATCTTCTTTGGAGAAATGTCTATTCAAATTCTGTGCCCATTTTTAAAATTAGGCTGTTTGTCTTTCTGTTGTTGAGATGTAAAAGCTCTTCATATATTCTGGATACTAGACCTTTATCAGATATATGATTTGCAAATATTTTCTCCCATTCTGTGGGTTGCTTTTTACCATTGATTATGTCCTTTGATGCACAACAGTTTTTAGTGTTGAATAAGTCCAATTTATCTATTTTTATTTTGTTGCTTGTGCTTTTAGTGTCATATCTAATAATTCTTTGTCAAATTCAAGGTCATGAAGATTTACCCTTATGTTGTCTTCTAAAAGGTTCATGGCTTTAGGTCTTCTATTTAGCTTGTTTGTACATTTCGAGTTAATTTTCGTGTATTGGGTGAGGTAGGAGTCCAGCTTCATCTTTTTGCGTGTGGATATCCACCTGCCCCAGCACCATTCGTTGAAGAGACTGTTCTTCCTAATTAAATGGACTTGGCTCCCTCATTGAAAATCAGCTGACTCAAATAAATCTTTTAATATCTTCCACGTCTGAAAATGCCTTCACTCTGCCTTTACACCTAATTGACAATTTGGGTGGGAAAACGTTCATTTTTCCCCAGAATTGTTTTCTAGTTCCTAGTGTTGCTGTTGAGATATTTGATATCATTCTCATTCTTTATGCTTCCCACATAGCCTGTGTTTTCTCTCTGGTAATTTGTAGAATATTTTCTTTATCCCCAGTATTTGAATACTTTGTTAAGATGTCCATTCACGTGGGTTTGTGTTTCGAGTGGGCCATTTCAACATACAAAGCCACGTCCTTCAGTTCTGAGAATTTTTCATTGTCTTCGTTATACACACACATATACGAATATTATTTTACTTTTAAATTGTTAGTAATATATAACACTGAAATGTAATGTATGTGTATATATATATATGAACAATTTATATATGTGTACATATTTTATGTATATATATATATATATACACACACATATTTTGACGTTTTACCCCAGAAAATAAGGATATTCTTTTATATAACCATAATACCCTTTCAACATACTTTTGAAAACTAAAAGTAATTCCCTATTACTTAACATCCTGTCTATATTCTGATGTCCATAATTGTCCTCAAAATTATTTCTACAGTTGTTCCTAATTTTTAGAGCCAATAAATGATCACATGTTATATTTGATTGTTGTGTTTCTTAATATACACACACGTGCTTTTTCTTATTATTATTTAAATTTGATTTTCCTGATGAGCAAAGACTTGATAGTATGTCTTTTTTTTTTTAATTTATTTTTGGCGGCGTTGGGTCTTTGTTGCCAAGCGGTGGCTTTCTGTACTTGCGGCAGGCGGGCTTCTCATTGTAGTGGCTTCTCTTGTTGCGGAGCGCAGGCTAGACACACGGGCTTCAGTAGTTGCAGCCTGCAGGCTCAGTAGTTGTGGCACACGGGCTTAGTTGCTCCGCGGCATGTGGGATCTTCCCGGACCAGGGCTCGAACCCATGTCCCTTGCACTGGCAGGCGGATTCTTAACCACTGCGCCACCAGGGAAGCCCTTGACATTATATCTGCTAATTTCTTCTTAATAGTCTGTTGCAAACTTTTATATTCTGACTGGTTTGTAAAAATATTACCTATACCTCCCAATGTTGTTCCACTTCCCAGTCACTGACAAAAGCACTGAGTAGAGCTGAGCCAGTGCCGGGGCCTTGTGACATGCCCCTAGAAACCAGTCTTAGAGTGGAAAGTGATCTATCCATCCAGAATTTTCAGATACAGACACTTAACGTGCTATAATTTCACTTCATGTTTCTGTTTTTGCATAAGGCCAGCATGAGCACCTTTGTGAAATGACTTATCGGGAAACAGATATGTATTGTACCTGTAGCAGGCTTCTCGCCTACCTGCTAAATCCTCAGACTGAAATTGGAAATAATGGCTACCATCTATTGTGTGGCTGCAGGCGCCGTGTATTTTCATGTAATATCTCTAGCGCTCACAACGCCCGCTAAAATAGAACGTTATTACCCCACGTTTAGAGATGAGTAGAATGAAGCTCAGCGAGACGAAGGAGCTCGTTTCGGCCGCAGTTTTGTCTGATTCCAGAAACCATTCTCCCTCTGCTGCTGAGCAGTGTGCGTTGTGAATAGCTCGCCCTGACCTTTCCTGAGCCTTTCTGAACCTGTTGCCTTCTAAATCCTCAGGAAGGCGTTTAGCAGCCGAATTCTTAAGGCCATCATCCTTAATAAACTGAATA
Source organism: Physeter macrocephalus (assembly GCF_002837175.3). Lineage (NCBI taxonomy): Eukaryota > Metazoa > Chordata > Mammalia > Artiodactyla > Physeteridae > Physeter > Physeter macrocephalus. Next base: position 7,406,824 of record NC_041223.1, on the reverse strand, counting down.
ATCAGAATTCATTAGTGAATGGTTTCTACCCATCACCCCTTAGGGAAACTCTCTCCTGAAATCTCCATAGGCACCAGCTTCAGCCCTTGATTTGGAATAATCGCCAATAAGAAAGAATGCAGAATCCTTAATAGTAGAGGTTCTGGGTTGTTGTTGTTGTTTTTTAATTGTAAACAAAAGATTTTAATTGTCTTCCCGGCCAACACACACACACACACACACACACACACACACACACACAGATGAAAATCGTGGAGGCAAGGGAGAGCCAACTATTACTTTTATGCATAGTTATCCGATAGTAAAAAATAAAACAAAAAAAACCCCACATTAGGTATGAGTCTCTTTCATACTTTTCTTCACCTTTCACACTTTCTTCCCCTTTCAAGAAAACACAAAAATCGTTTTGTATAAGGAACACTGGCCAATAGGCTGACATCTGTACCCTCATCTAGACACCTCACTTGAGGGATGTCAAGGCCTATCTCCCAGCTCCCAGACCGTCTCTGTACCTTTGGTGTCTTCCCATGGGACGTCACCCAAGAAAGCCATAGAAGCTCTTCCTTGACCCCTCTGGGACTTCACTGGTTAGGACAGCTCTCTTCCTTGGTTCAGTCACATAAGGAAAGAATTGATTACGTTGGAATAAGCAAACATGCCAACTTCCAACTAAAAAAAAAAAAAAAATTAATTAATTAATCTTGGGAAGTTTTGCCTTTTGAAAGCAATGTTTATATTTACATTATAAATATTGGGCTGGCCAAAAAGTTCATTCGGGTAATGAATTCATTGTTCAATGAAGTTCTTGGTGAAAACAAAAAAATGTGTCCTTTGTTTTTACTTAAAACCGAACGAACTTTTTGACCAACCCAATACTTTACATTAGAAATCAAAAGTCATTAGGAAAGTAAAGATTTTAATGCAAAGCAATAAAATATTGGTTATGTTTTCATGTAATCACGCAACAAACGTGTATGGATTGCGTACCAATGTCTTGGGCCTTGGGATGAAACAAAAATGATAAATAGGCAAGCATGGTCATTGCCCACCCCAAGCTTATAGGTAAGTGAGGGATACAGACGGAGACAGGGGCAGTTACACGCCTCTGTGATAAAGTCCGTGATGGGGGAGCATGGGGTGTTCCAGGTGTCCACAGGAGGTATTGAACCCGGAATTGGTGGAGGGTAGGGTGGTCGGGAGAGACTTCCAGAGTCGTTTCTAGATTCCAGCTCTCTTGCTGAGATCTGATCAAGGAAGAACGGTAGAGATGGTGGATTGAGGGCGTGAGGTTGGAAGAAATCATCTTCTAGGCAGAGGAATGGGAACCCAACCCGAGCTCCTTAAGGGCCATCGTTGGAGTTGGGTGTTGCGGGTATGTGGGAAGCTGGGCTGAGCAGTGGGTCTCATGACTGAGAGAATCAGGGTACTCCGGGTTGAATGTCTGAAACCTGCCACCAAGGATTTTGGTAGCAATGCTATTAGAAAAGCCATGAAATTTTATCATTGAAATGGGCCAAGCTTGTAGCCATTGAGCTAACTGCTTTATAATCAGCTCTTGAAGTTGAAAAAGGACATCATCCTAAAAACAGTTAGTTCGCTGGGTAGGTGCCAACCCTAACTTTTCTTTCCCTTTTGCTCCTTTGTTTGGTTTTGGGATCTAATCTATCTCTACTTATTTGTCATGTTGTATCAGGAAGCGGCACTTTGCCCCCAGCCAATTAAAAGAGGATTTCTGAGGAGTGGACCCAGAGGCTACCCCATCCTTACGAAATCCTTTTTTTCCCAGTTGTAATTTATTTCCTCAGCTTCCAGCTCTCCTTCTGATATGCCTCTTCTCTGCAGCAGAACTGAAAGACATTTTCATTAGAATTAGAAGGTGCAGCAAATTATACCAGTTTGTTTTCCCTTTTCCTGTTTCTTTATAAAATCTCCCGTTTGCTTTCTTGGAAGCCATTTATGAGCGATTGCTTTTTTCTGCTCCCCTAACACCTTTGCTTGTTTGTTCTATCGTTCTTTTGTCATCACAGCTGGAGCTGTTCCTCATGTGGATTGCTTATTGAGATATCATTTACACTGCTTTTGTCTTCACTGGACTACTTTTCCATGTGGCTTTTTAACAGTAGTTCTGTCAAGATTTTCTTCTTATGTGTGCTCAATACAGGCTTCTGTTTCTTTGTAGATTTTGGTTTTACAACCTCTATTTTAACACGTCTCCCCCCACCCCTGCCGTGTTATTAAAGGGAAGGTTTTGGTCATAAATAAAAGAGACTTTAGAATACAATTGACAATGATTTGGCTTCCCCCCATTTCAGTAAGAGAATTGAGGGCAGCAAATTCTCTGAAGATACATGGAAAATACCACTGGAGAACTGCTTCTATACTCCTGATTAAAGAGATTAGAGGCATTACTGCCATAAACTATTTGCTATTGACCACTTTGCCTGTTTGGGTCTCTATAACTATCAATATGTTGGGAATGTCAGAATTTTCTGTGACCTTAAGTGTGCATTTGAGCAACTATTAAAACTATATGTAATCTATCAGATGTCTCACAAATGAATTTCCCAAAGCAAAGGAAGAATTTTGGTCTAATGTTCAAACCATGTCTTACTTTGTAAAACCTACGGATCAAAGATTTCTTATACCTGGGTCAGCATACCAATATCCAGGGGGAAGGTGACAATATTTATCAGTATTTCTAATATATGAATATTATAGATCAAATAACAGGATATTTTAATTTTTTGTTCATGTCTTTAACAAAACCACTTCCCCTTTCATCACCAATTTTTTTTTCTAGTCAATAAGAGAGAGGAATCTATGTCACGTGTTAAAACTACCTCAAAGGTTCATTTACGTTCTTCTTAGGAATCCAGACATCTTAAAATTTCATATTATTCCCAGTTTTTTACCTTAATATGTAGGATAGTTATTGCCTAATAGTTATGGGATAAATAAGTACAGCTTTATTTTTGTTTGCCGGATTGTGAAAATGTTGAGTTAAATCTAAGAGATACTTTTACAGTTGCTTCTAATGATGGTCTTCTGGCCAATTACATTATTATTAAGTTAATTTAATTTCCTTAATTTCAGGAAGGATGTCGATTCACAGATATAGGACTAAGTAAACTGGAAAGGCACATTTATGGGTCAATCACGGTCTATTCTATTCGTTAGGAATATAAGTAAAGTTTCTAATTATGCTGTCATTATACCTACAGTGGCATGTCCATAAGCCCTCCATCCTTGCCCCTTAGTTATTTGTGTATTTTGTTTGACAGAAATATACTAACAAAATAACATAAAATATTTGTTTTTGTAATTTAATGATCCTGGCCAAGTAACTAACAAATAAGCTCATTATAGCTAAAACCATACTGAAAATATCTCTTCACTCACTCATCTCACGTACTGTTGCTACAACACATATATTTACCTGGGTTTTTACCCCCTTTCCTTAAAACAAAAGGACCATCTCACCACACAGCAAAACCCTAGGTAGGTGGAAACAAAACAGCAAGGGAAGATCTAGAAATCAGTTAGATTCAAAAGAGCACAAGATAAGCAGTAATTGAAAAAGAACACATATTAAGGTTTCACAAAACATTTTTAAATGCTTTTATTCTAGATATGAAAGGTCAGATTCATTTTGCTTGATTATATTTTGTATACTTTTTGAAGTTTTGCATTTATGGAAAAAATGATTATTTACTATGTGTACAATTTCTTAAAAGCATTCCAACAAACATTTATATGTTAGGGTTTGTTGAAGAACTTTACCAAAGGCCTCTTTTTAAATTTAAAAAAAAATTTTTGAGCCCAAGTTACCATTTTCCAACCATGAAGTACCACACACAGGCAAGTGCACACAAACACATAAGCACACAGCCTTAGTGTTATGGGCAGAAAGATTTTTCACCAAAGACCTAATTTTAGATGAGTTCTGCACCAAACTATACCGTTTCATTTTTTTTAAGTTAAGAACAAAATTTCATTTTCAAATGTTTTTTGAAATATGTTCAAGCCTTCTTGGGAATAATCCAACTGTTTTGCCGAGCCCCCTCCTCACCCTTTTTTTTTTTCAAGGTTACAGAAGTACAAAGTGTAGATTCAATTTGTTACATAAAGGATGTACTTTGAGAAGACGGAAGTTACTTCTAGTTAGCAAGTTCTTTGCCATGCAGGTAACAATTTATCACAATTTGACAAGATACACTTTTTAAATTTGAGGTTAAGAAGGAATGTAGAAATAGCTCTGGGCAGAAAAGAACGGCTTGCATGGAAGTATATAAGGTGTTGTGATGTGATATTTTACTCCACACCCATATTATAAATAAACACAGCTGGAAAAAAAAAATCCTCCAAACATTCGCTGTGCTAAAACTAAAGCGTGTGTGCTATATTAAGAAAAGGGGGATATATGTTTGCATTTGTAGGGATGGGCTGGTGGTTTTCATAACAAAATGCTTTCCTTGTCCCCCCCCCGCCGCAAAAAAAGGCTACAAACTTTGTCATAGTGATTGTGTAGTTTGTAATTTGAAGTTCAGAGTTCAGATTATATGTAGTTAGAGAAGTACAGTCAATTTTCATTTATAAACATTCTAGATTATGCATAGGTAGTTTGCTGTCTTTGGTAATCATTTATAAAATCTGGCTAACCTCTCTTTTCCCTCCCAACACTTACTGAGGCTTCTCTTCTTCCAAAGATCACCTTAAATTTCCCATCAGTGTTTACAGAATACTAACTAATTTTGAAGATAGGTCAATCTTTTCGGAGAAAGGAGCATAGGTATTTGAAGGTAAATGCGTGCCATTTTGGTAATCTGCTATTTTGAATGGTGACATCACCAGGCCGTGCCATCCACAGAACCCTGCCCAGGTGCTGGTCTCCTCCCAGTTTGTTTACCTCAGACTATTCTAGAAACAAGTTAGGCTATGACTCAGGACTAGCATTGTGGTATTTTGTAACACTTAAAATAATTCACCAGAGTATATAATGATTTTATATTTCTTTGGCAACAAAACAGTGTGGACCATTGTATTTTGAAAATACAGACAAGTTTAGATATTATTATTATCTGTCTTGCCAAAATCAGTAACCTTCAGGAAGCTTAAATCAATGATTCCTTTTGAGGGAAAAGCAAAGCCCCATCATTTCACTTTCACATACAATAATGCCACTTTTGATTGCTGGGTTGAGAATTACCCACATGTAAGATCTGCAATCACCATTCTTTCATTAAGCAAACATGCATTGACGTCTTGCTGTAGATCAGGACTGTGCAAGGTGCTAAGCTTGCAAAGGTGAGTGAGGCCATCCTTGTCAGATGCTGGGGAGGGAAACAGAGCCATAGACACATGATTATAATTTAACGTGGAATATGTGACTTTTAGGATGTGCCCAGGGTACCACGTGAACACAGAGAAGCATCAGGTAACTCACGGGGTGACGGGAGGGGCACCAGGGACGCTTTCCTGAGGTAGGATACCTGAATGGAGGCAGAGAGGAGGCGCCTCAGCAAGGAGGGGAGGGCGTGTGGCAGGGGGTGGCAGTCACAGCAGAGACACATGAATGACAACAAAGATGCCTTAAAGAGCCTGCTGCCCTCGCGGGAAGTATGAACGGTTGGCATATGAAGTGAGGGAGGGCAGGAGGCGAGGGCAGACTCAGGGAGGCTTTGGGGCTGTGTTAATAAACTCGGACTTTATGCTTAGCCAGTGGGGAGCCAGCACGGATTCTGAAGCAGGGGACTCACGTGGTCAGAGTTGCATTTTAGGCAGATCAATCTGCAGAGGAAGAGAATTGAAGAAAGCAAGACTGAATCCCAGGGGAAGAGTTGTGGGACTCGGCTAGTAGGCGGGCTGAGATGAACGGGACGGCGTTAAGAATGGAGAGGAGAGACAGCCTCGGGAATTATAAGCATCAGAGGGCCAGAAAGTGGTGACTGACGGGGTTTGAGGGTGAGGAACAGAGAGGTCAAGGGTGACGGGCAGTACCCGAGCTCAGGACACCGGACGGATGGCAAGACAGCAAGGTAGAGGGGAAAGCGGGGTCGGCTTGGAGTGAGGTTTTCCCTCCACCTGCCACCCCAGCGCGCGTGCGTGCACACACACACACACGCACACACACGCACACACACACAATGCACCTCTCTCTCACACACACGCACACACACAATGCACCTCTCCCCCACACACACACGCACACACATGCTGCACCTCTCTCTCTCACACACACACACACACACACACTGCACCTCTCTCTCACACACACACACACACTGCACCTCTCTCTCACACACACACACACACTGCACCTCTCTCTCTCTCTCTCACACACACACACACACTGCACCTCTCTCTCTCTCACACACACACACACACACACTGCCCCTCTCTCTCACACACACACACACACTGCACCTCTCTCTCACACACACACACACGCACACACACACACGCACACGCACAATGCACCTCTCTCACACACACACACACTGCACCTCTCTCACACACACACACACACTGCACCTCTCTCTCTCTCTCACACACACACACACAATGCACCTCTTTCTCCCCCCGACACACACACACGCTGCACCTCTCTCTCTCTCTCACACACACACACACACACACTGCACCTCTCTCTCTCACACACACACACAATGCACCTCTCTCACACACACACACACACACACACATGCTGCACCTCTCTCTCACACACATACACACAATGCACCTCTCTCTCTCGTACACAAACACACACACATTTTTATTATGTAAGTTTCAGGTGTACAACATTATAATTTGACATCTGTGTACACTGCACAGTGATCACCACCAAAGTCTAGTTATCAGCCATCACCTTACAGTTCACCCCACACAGACTATTTAGCTTTAACTTTTAAAAAATTTTTATTGAAGTATAGTTGTTTTACAGTGTTGTGTTAATTCACACACGCTATTGAAGTTTCTCTGTCTTGGGCTTCCCTGGTGGCGCAGTGGTTAAGAATCCGCCTGCCAATGCAGGGGACACGGGTTCAAGCCCTGGTCCGGGAAGATCCCACATGCCGCGGAGCAACTAAGCCCGTGCACTACAACTACTGAGCCTGCATTCTAGAGCCCGCGAGCCACAATTACTGAAGCCCGCGTGCCACAACTACTGAAGCCCGCGTGCCTAGAGCCCGTGCTCCACAGCAAGAGAAGCCACCGCAATGAGAAGCCCGCGCACCGCAACGAAGAGTAGCCCCCGCTCGCCGCAACTAGAGAAAGCCCGCACGCAGGAACGAAGACCCAACGCGGCCAAAAATAAATAAATAAGTAAATAAATAAAAAATTTTATTTATTAAAAAAAAATGTCTCTGTCTTGCTCTTGTGGTGCACCGTGCTTCCCCTACAGGACCACCGCTGCTCTTCATTTTAATTTCGTGTTTAATTGTCTGTCTTCCTCGCTCAGCTGTAAGCTCCTTGGAACAGGGATTGTGTTTGCCTCTTCATTATTCATTCCCACGTTAGCAGGCTGCCTGGCACATTGTAGGCATCAATAAACATGTATTAAAGGGGTGAATGCAGTTTTCGGGTCATAATTAAGAGTCAGCCATACATTTTCGGTTAGTTTTCTATGTGGATTTTTCTCTTTTTTTTTTTGGTTTTTGGTTCTGTTTTGTTTTGAACAACAGCGCTGCTGAAGTTATTGGCTGAAGAGCTGGAGCTGTCACACCAGTGAACCTGGCTTCCAGTCCCTGCCCCACCCTTTGCCGGATCTGTGATACTGGGCAAGGGGCTTACCCCCTCCTGGGTATCGCTTCTCCGCGAGTATAGTTAGGAATAGGGACAGGTCTGATCGCTGAGGTCCTGCCAATCCTGATGTTTTACAAGAAAGGAGGACATTTTATACGACTGACCAGAAAGAGAAAAATAGTAGTAATACATTAAATACTTTATTGAGCAGAAAAAAGCCTCAGGAAAACAGAAAGCCCAGACTCTGAGTCTACTTGCCATTAAAGCGTCCACTGTCTTCCAGCTTTGTTGGTGATATGGACTTACTAAATTAAAGAGAAATCAGCTCAAGAGTGATATTCGCTGCATGTTTCCATGTGGCATCGCCACTGTCCTAAGTTCTGATGGTCCCAAGGGTTGGTCAGGATGAGGAACAGGTTGAATGAGACGTGCCCGTCTGCGGTGTGCTCAGCGCGTGCCCGCCTTTCCCCAAAGCAGCTCCCTGTGTGCTGCAAACTCTCTTTTGTCGCCAATGTCTCTCTGTCCCCAAGAAGCCCTGCATTTATTCTGCTTCTAAATGGGTTCCCCTTCTTGTAAAGCATCGTTATACCCCGTAGAAAAGAATGTGAGCTCCGAGGCGTCTTTGTCTGAAAAAACTTTGAAGGCAAATTCCTTGAACTTCTGAGACATTCAACAGACAGTAGCTCCTTTCCTCGTGGGTGCATGTGTTTAACTCTGGCAGGAACCTTTGACATGTTTTCCCACAGTTCTGTTTATTGTGGCTTCCTAGGGACATTTCCCTGTTGAAAATTTAACTAGAAAAGAAAGTTGGCATTACTCTTGCTGGGTTTTAAGCAAGGATGAGAAACCCGTTTGGTTTACACTGATTGATGATAACCTTCTTTTTTCAAAAATTTATTTTATTGAAGTATAGTTGATTTACAATGTTGCATTACCTTCAGGTGTACAGCAAAGTTATTCAGTTATACATATGTATATACATTATTTTTCATATTCTTTTCCATTATAATTTATCAGGCTATGGAATCTAGTTCCCTGTGCTGTACAGTAGGACCTTGTTTATCCATTCTCTATACAATAGTTTACATCTGCTAACCCCAAACTCTCCGTCCGTCCCTCCTCCACCCACCCCCACCCACCCCTTAGCAATAACCTTCTCAAGACAACGATGGGTCTCCCTTGCTTACATAAAAATGTGCGCTGAATGACGTGCACAGGTTAAGTTTCTGTGAATTGAAACCTACATGGTAAGTTAAAGGAACTTACCATGCTCTTCTTTGCATTGAAAAGTCTGCTCTGTAGAGGGCAGTCTCCTAACTTACCTATTGGCTAATTCTATTTGTTATTACATCAGAATAACTGCTTCTCCCCACGCGGTCCCTGACCCAAGCCAAGCTCTTTCTCCATCTGGGCTGTTGTTACGATCTAACTGGCCCCTCAGTTCCACCCTAGTTCCCAACACAGCAGTCAGCGCGATCCTTTTAAAACATAAATATGTTTTAAAAATTAACGTCTGCCTTCAGAACAGTCCACCAGCTCCCGTCGTAGAACCCCAAGGCCCTGCTGCCGTCACACTCACCTTTCTAAGTACGCCAAGCACGCTCCTCCCCCGGGACTCCGTGCTGCCTGGCCCCCGCACCTGGAATCTCCTGCCAGACACACCATGTGGCCGCTGCCCTCTCTCCTTCAAGACCTTCCTCGGCTCGTACCTCAGTGAGGCCGAGGGACACCACTCAATCGGTCTTGACTCCCACCCTGCACGTCTCACCCCCCTCGCCTGCTCTGGGTCCGCCCTTACCACCTTCTGACATTCCCTATAGGTGCTTATTTATTATGCTGTTGTCTTCATCAGTAGAAGGTCGCTGAGTGAAGGCAGAGTCGTTTTCTGTTTTGTTAGCTGCTGTATCCCCAGCACCTGGTGTGGTGCCCACACACAGTAGGGGCTCTGAGAACTTGAGTCAGTGAGTGGATGAATAATTGGGTGCTTCTCGGGTGTAATCCAAACAAAGTCAGATTTTCATTTTCTATATAGTTTAAGCCTATAGAGTAAGGGTAAAGTCTATCAAAGTCTGTATTTTTAAACTTGTTTGTAACTAGCTGACAGGGACATTCTTTATAACATGAGGAATCATGATGACAAGGACTAAACTTAGGGAGGCACAGCAGGTGGTCAGAAGGGAGCAGGACTGAAGATGCGGCACATATACACAACGGAAGATTACTCAGCCGCTCAAAAGAATGAACTACTGCCATTTGCAGCAACACGGATGGACCTGGAGATGATCACACCTAGTGAAGTCAGACAGAGACAAATATCATATGATATTGCTCATACATGGAATCTAAAAAAAAATGATACAGATGAACTTATTTACAAAACAGAAACAGGCTCACAGACTTAGAGAATGAAACTATGGTTACTGGGAGGAAGGGTGTGGGGGGAGGGATAGGTTGGGAGTTTGAGATTGACAGGCACCCACTGCTATATTTAACATACATAACCAACAAGGACCTACTGTGTAGCACAGGGAACTCTGCTCACTATTCTGTAATAACCTAAATGGGAAAAGAATCTGAAAAAGAATAGATACATGTATATGTATAAGTGAATCACTTGGCTCTACACCTGAAATTAACACAACCTTGTTAGTTAACTAGACTCCGAAATAAACTAAAAATTTTAAAGGCGGCGCGGGAGCAGGGCTTAAGGCTTAGCCCGAGCTTTGTGCTCAGATCCGGCCTCAGGAGCGTGTGCATGGTTGTAAGGATTTGAGATAAGGTCTGTAAACTGCCTGACCCACATTGATGTTTACTACACAAATGGGATAATCATGAGCTTTCTGTCATTATTTGGAACCATCCTGGAGCTTGCCCCCGCTGTCCCAATGGCTTAAGACTTCTAAGAAAGCCACCAAACAAGAGGATTTCCTGCTGGAAACCCGTGGCCCGCTGCATCCCGTCAGGGCCCCTTTGGAGATTGGAGCCACGCGCAGCAGGAAAGCTATGCAACCATACTGCTCTTAAGAATGAAAAATGAAGAAAGGACTCCATTTGTCCCTTTCCCAGGATAAAGCGCACGCTTCCTCCTGTTGACTTTATACTTCCAGCCTCGTGCCTTTGATGTCTTAGTGTCTTGCATGTTTATTGATGCTTCACAGTGGGCCCATGGAATAGGTAGGGCAGCTACGCCCATTCTCAGTACCAGATTCCAAATGACTTGTTTGTGGCTACAGGTTGGCCTGAACTCCAGGTAAGGGTTCTTTTTACCACGTGTTGCCTTTTTCAAATTTATGCGGCAATTATTGGACTGTGCCTTGTATGCCAGGCACTGTTCCAGGCACTGGGAATGCAGCAGTGTCTCTAATCTCATGGAGCATACATGCCAGTGGAGGAAAAAAGACAGTAAACAAATGGCAAGTAAATGTGCAATGTGCCAGGTAGAGATTTTTGCTACACGGGAACATGAAGCTAGGTGAGAGGCATCGGATGTTGCTATTCAATATCAGGAAATCAGGTAAAACCTCACCGAGAAGGTTACATTTGGACAGAGACTGGAGCAGGCCTTGCAGATACCTGGAGAGTGTTGCAATGAGGGAACAGCAAGGGCAAAGGCCCTGAGGCAGGACCGTGTTTGGCTCCTCGAAGCATGACAAGGAGGCCAGAGTGGCTGGAGCTCGGTGAGCAGGTGGGAGAGTGTGGGAGACATGATCAGAGAGAGTGGGCAGAGGTCAGGCCATTGTAGGACTTTGATGTTTACTCCAAGTGAGATGGGAAGGCTTGAGGGTTTTGAGGAGAAGAGAGATTCTTCTGCTGCTGTGTTGCATTGAAAGGACACAGGGGGAGCCAGGGAGAGCGGATGTTGTAACAGATCCAGCTGGGAGGTGCTGGCCGCTGAGACCAGAGTTGTACCAGTGGAGGTGCTGAGAAGTAGTTCGATGATGGATATTATCTTGCCGGTAGACCTGGAAGATTGTGCGAAAAGATTGGAAGTGGGGTTTGAGGGAAATAGAGGCGTTAACAATGAACTCCAATCTTTTGGCTCAAACTTCTTGAAGAATGGGGTTGCCATTTCCCCAAAAGGGAGAGATTACAGGTAGAGCAAGCTTGTGTTGGTTTAGCTGTGTCTGATTTTTTTTTAAGGATGCAGTTGAAATCAGGGGTTCAGTTTCGGGCATGTGAAGTTTATTAAACATCCAAGCGAAGATGTCCTGTAGGCACATTGACAGGCATGAGTCTGATAGGAGACCAGAACCTGTCTGGGTTGGAGACGTGAATGCAGATACATCAATGCAGAGACGCTGTTTAAACCCGTGCAAGTAGATGGAATCATCTGGAAAGGGGGTGTAAACCAGGAAGCATCCGAGGTCAGAGACCTGTAACACTGCAACATTTGCCACTTAGGGGATGCCAAGGAACTAGCAAAGGAGGCTGGGAAGGTGTGACCCACAGGGAGGGGAGTGGAGAGAGTTCGGCCAGGAAGCCAGGGAATAAAGTGGAGGGTGAGATCCCCTCTGTCAGGTAGTGCCACTAGGTCAAATGTGTAGATAGATATGTACAAAATATGTACAAAATATATATGTACATATGTACAAAATATATATGTATGTAGTACAGTATATGCCTTCTTAACTTGACATTACTTCATGAAGCATTTTCCATGTCATTAAATATAATTTCCACGCATGGCTTTTAATGACCCCATAGTATTTCATGTCATGGATGCGCTATAATTTATTTACTATTCTCTGACTGTTGGATGTTTGTATCAATTTTTCAGTATCATAAATAATGCTTATATACACATCATGCTGTACATCTTTTGATTCTTCGATATAAACTCCTAGAACTGGAATTATTGGGGTGGCCATAAAGTTCGTTCCGTAACATCTTACAGAAAAACCCAAACGAACTTTTAGGCCAACCCAATACAACCCAGTCAGAAGTGAATATTTATTATAAATGTCCATCCAGAAAGGCTGTACCAATGTTTGCTTCTACCAGCTTTGTAAAAGAGGAGTGGCTTATTTTACTGTGGGCTTCACCAATATTGTGTATCAGTTCTTTTCAGTTTTTTTGACAATAGAGTAAAAAGGGCTTGTCAACGATGTTTGCTTTTTCTTTTTCATGAGCTCATTATGGCTTCGTGTATCTTTTGTACCTGTCTCTTGTCAATGTATCTGTTGGAATCATGTATTTTTCTTAGTTACTTGGTAAAGCCACTCATGCAGTAAGGATATTGATATTTTGCCATAACTGGGGTAAATATTTTTCCCAGCTGTCTGCACTTTGGTTTTATAATGACATTATATGATTTATAAATTTTAACATTAAATTTAGAAAATTCTTTGCAATTTTGAAAGTAATATATATGTATATAATTTCAAGATTTCTAAGTTTTAAAGTTATTTATTTTTATGTATAGTTAAAGGTAAGGCCCTAACCTGCCTTTTTTTTTTCCCCAGAAGTAATCAAATCTACTCACCCAGGTCAAGAATTTCTACTCTATGTTCCAAATTCAGCCTCTCATTGAACACTTGTAGAACAAGGCAACATAATTAGTAAACAATCTGTTAAACGGTTCTAATAGTTTAAGCTTCATTTGGTCTCAAAACCTGCTGCCATGTAATTCCTATATCAGTGAGAACATGACAGGCTGTGCTGCTGTAATAAACAGCCCACATTTCTTCTCTGCCTTGTCCAGAAGGGATACCTGTCACTTCCCTTCAAACCCCATTGGCCAGAGCTAGTCACATGGTCCTACCTAACTGCAGGGGTTGGAGAAGATGGGAAGCAAATGGAATGTTTCGGGAGTACCCCTCCATCTGCCGTAGATTCCTGCCACATATTCTATCTAGCGTTGGCCTCAGGAACGCAGAGTAAGACTTTTCCACATATGCCTTCAAATAATTGAAAACAGCAATCACATTCCACTCCCCCCGGTATACACATTCCCATATGCGCACCCCCTGTGCCTCTCATAGTCTTCTGGTTTTCAGAAGAAGCCTCACTCTTTTGATCATTTTTTTCTCTTAGTTTCTTTCTTTTCTTTTTCTTTTTTTTTTTTTTTTTTTTTTTTTTTGGCTGTGCCACAGGCATGAGGGATCTTAGTTCCCTGACCAGGCATCGAACCCGTGCCCCCTGCATTGGAAGCACAGAGTCTTAACCACTGGACCACCAGGGAAGTCCCATCTAACTTAGTTTCTTATCCCGTTGCCATTCTGGAAACCCTTTCCTGGATGCATTACCACTTATTAATATCAGTTATTAATACCCAAAATGTCTTGTGATTTAAACAGAGATTTAGCTTCCATTTCATTAACTTTCGGTCTGATATTCTTGAAGCGGAGTCTTCATCCTCCTCTGCTTGATGTTCCCTGCTTACGACACCTTCCTATCCTACCAGCATAAGGCTTGGCTCGTAGCTACCCAGTTTGCCAAATGGATTGTGCACCTGTAGTTTCCATTGCCCTAGGATTATGATGCTAACCAGTTCAAGGAGTCATATCCTAAAGCCATGACCTATCATCAGTTCATTAAGATATACAACTGTTCTATGATATAATTTGCTCAAGCCATAAATCACATCCAGTTTCTCTGCTTCAGCTTTTCAGTGCTTCCAGCTGCTACATTTTCCCATTGGGTGTGGATGAACCACTGGAGTTTGAGACAGTAGACAGCCTAGGAAAACAATGTCACTGAACTGATAATGAGTGTGAAAGTCTTCAAGTCTCTGCTGACTTAGAATGAGGAAGAGGGAGGGACTTTTGATAGCCCTATTCTCCAACTGCTCATATTATTTTTAGATCAGAAAATTTACCTTGATCGGTGTTGTACTTCTTGAACAAAAAGGCTTCGCAACCCTCCCCCTTCCCCTGAGGGTGCTTCATTGTCCCATGGGGTCAGATGGTGACAATGGGCCTGAAGGGTCTATAAGGGCTAGACCTCTTACAATGCTTCTACCAAGAAAACTAGCCGAGGTGACGTATGAGAAGGTTTCCTGGGCAGTATAAAGTTGACTTCTGCCCTACCCATCATCTAGGCCTTGTTTGTGTTCAAAACCTATTTCAATTGCTAAGCTGAAAGAGCTGGGTCATCATGTGATAGCCAGTTGTACATATGATAGCGTCATGTGTGTGAGAGCCAGTCATACATGTATATTAAATCCTTGTGTGGACCCAGAGATGCTGTTTCTTCTAATAGTCCAGATTCAAACTTTTATTGGGACACTCAGCTATATTAAAGCTTAAGCTCAAACATGCCCTTTAACCTACCTAATAGTTTCCAAATACCCATTCAGCTACCACCATCTCCCAACTTCCTTCACTATCATAATTGAATACTAGGAGTCTGTTTTTCCAGAGTGAGAATACTACAAAGCCTCTTTTGAAACCAGCAGAGTCAGACTCATGTCAAACTGCCACTCATTAAATGCACAATAAGCACATCTTAATAACCTGACAATTCCATGTGCTACCCTAAAGGTATTTTCAAACATTATTTCCAAAACACGTTCTTGTTCCAAGTAATGTGAGTAGGCCTCACAATTAACTAATTTCCAGCCAAGTCTGAAATATCAAAGGTTAGTGTCCAGAGATCGTACTGTGTAAAAGAATGGGAGCTCTTGTTTTCAAATTCAGCTGTGTTGGTTTTACAGTTTCAGGACTGGAAAATGGCCAGAAGACTGTATTAACCTTCTTTTCAATCTTTCTTAAGAATGCCCTCAGGCTTCCCTGGTGGCGCAGTGGTTGAGAGTCCGCCTGCCGATGCAGGGGAC
>NC_041223.1:7388983-7391125 GCF_002837175.3 Physeter macrocephalus | reverse complement strand
GCGGCTGGGCCCGTGAGCCACGGCCGCTGAGCCTGCGCGTCCGGAGCCTGTGCTCCGCAACGGGAGAGGCCACAGCAGTGAGAGGCCCGCATACTGCCAAAAAAAAAAAAAAAAAAAAAAAAAAAAAAAAGAAAAGAATTCCCTCACGTCTAGGATGCCAACTAGACTCCGAGAATTCATGCTTATTCTGTTGTGTCCAGGGGATGCCTTCTGTTATCCGTAGTTACCTGCAATGGCGAGGGGTTAGGGATTGAAAGAGTAAAAGTCAAGTTTTTAACCCAAGAATAGGGTATTTGTTTCACCTGGCATCACAGTCAAGTTCAGGGCCACTGGGAGCTCACGTGAAGCCTAGAAAAGAATGAAGCTTCCGTGCACATCCACTGTTTGAGGCTTAGGCCCTGGTTGCTTGATCCTTACTGGAGCTTGGTTTTTAGTCCATTCCCTTGACTGCCATTTTAATTCCTATTTCCTTGGCCCTCAGATTTATAGGTTAGAATCTTCACAGCTGTAGCTTTGCTTCCCCATTTCCCACCTCTGAACCTTCTATCCTCAGACCCTAGGCCCCTGTCCCTCAGTCGGGGTCTGCAGAGCTATGCTCCCCAGGTTTAAAATGCTTGTTCTCATCCCTCAGGAACATTGCAGAGAAAAATCCAGATGCGATATGTTTATGATGTGATTGAATCTGGTTTGAATATATTTCAAGAAGAGCATAGTTTCAATTAAAAAAAACCTGAAATTTATTCAGAAATAGATAAGTTATTAAACTTTTGCATGCAAATTCACAATATGTAAAAATAATAACAGAATTTTGTAAGGACAGTGGCCCCTGCATAGCATTTTTGTTTGTTTGTTTGTTTATTTTCTGTAGCACAGCAAAAAGCCCAGATATCAAATAGACTGGAGGCTGGGAAGATACATACACTACAAACCTATAAATTTTTAAAAAGTAACCTAATCCCCCCAACCCGCCCCCCCCACCCGCAAAGTTGTCTCTTACATTCATTTCTCCCTAGCGGTGTTAAATCTGGTAAGGATTGTGTTCATCTTGCCACAATTAAAAGTCTACAAGCTAAAAAATTTCCGTAAAAGCCAACCATCAAAATGTGTGAAACATCTAAAATGTTGATATAATTGAAACCTGTCTTCAGTATTTGCTAAATACATGTTTTCCCTCCCTTGACATCTAATAAACGATTGTAGAGCTGTGTCTGAGTTTAGCATTATAAGATCCGGATTCAAAGTACCACAGGAGAACAGTCAACTCTGGTCTTCTCTGGATTCATGGGCTATTTTTTTAAATAAATACTAGCTACATAACTAATTTTTTAAAAGTCAAAACTTGTGTAACTGATTGGTTATTTGTGATACAAAACTTTCTACCTGCTATAGAAGATGATTAAAAAATGATGATCAATTTTCCTTGATCAAGAATTCCAAATAACTTAGCTAGATACACGCCCCCCCCCCCCAACTCAAGAGGGTAGAGGATGGAGGCGGGAAGAGCAACTTCCCAGTGGAGAAACCTGACAAGCCCCAGTCAGCCAGTGGTCAAGGCCAACGTCGACAGTGATAAGGACCCTTGCTGTCCTGTTCACCTCTGCTTGTCCTCCCCAAGACCCATAACCGTCGTCTAACCCTGAGAAAAACATCAGACAAAACCCAGTTGTTGGACTTTCTGCAAAATACCTGATCGCTACTCCTCAAAACTGTCATCAAGAACAAGGAAAATCTTATAACCTTGAAAAATTGTGAAGCACTATGTTGTACACCTGAAATGCAAAATACTGTGTGTCGAGTGACGGCTAGAGCTTCTGTTCTACAGGATGGGGTTTGTTAAAGTTGTCAAGAATAAGGCCTACTTCAAGAGATACCAAGTGAAATTTAGAAGACGGCGAGAGGGCAAAACTGACTACTATGCTCGGAAACGATTGGTAATTCAAGATAAAAATAAGTACAACACACCCAAATACAGAATGATAATTCATGTAACTAACAGAGATATCATTTGTCAGATTGCTTATGCCCGTATAGAAGGAGATATGATAGTTTGTGCAGCTTATGCTCATGAACTCCCGAAGTATGGTGTGAAGGTTGGCCTGACAAATTATGCTGCAGCATATTGTACTGGCCTGCTGCTGGCAC
>NC_041223.1:7355702-7388730 GCF_002837175.3 Physeter macrocephalus | reverse complement strand
GAGAGAATCCAGTGTATGAGAAGAAGCCTAAGAAAGAAGTTAAAAAGAAGAGGTGGAACCGTCCCAAAATGTCACTTGCCCAGAAGAAAGATCGGGTAGCTCAGAAGAAGGCAAGCTTCTTTAGAGCTCAGGAACGGGCTGCTGAGAGTTAATAAACCAAACCACAATCTCTATGAAGATTTTTCAGATAAAGACAGTAATAAACTTATTGAAGAAGAAAAAAAATACTGTGTATCAACTATACGTCAATACCAATATTTTTGAAAACAAAGGAAACAAAAACAATTAAGTCTGAGGAGTTATTCCAGCCAAGAGGTACCTAAGAAGATGTGATGACTAAATGTAATAGGGTGTCCAGGATGGGACTCTGGAACAGAAAAAAGGACATTCAGAAATCCAAATAAAGTGTGGGCTTTAGTTAATGAAATGCATCGATGTTGATTCATTACTTGGGACAAATGTCACATACAAGAGAAGATGTTCATTAGAGGGGAACCTGGGTGTGGCGGTTATGGGAACTCACTGTACTATCTTCGCAACTGTTCTGTAAGCTTAAAACTGTTCTAAAAGAAATGTAATAGGGTGTCCAGGATGGGACTCTGGAACAGAAAAAAGGACATTCAGAAATCCAAATAAAGTGTGGGCTTTAGTTAATGAAATGCATCGATGTTGATTCATTACTTGGGACAAATGTCACATACAAGAGAAGATGTTCATTAGAGGGGAACCTGGGTGTGGCGGTTATGGGAACTCACTGTACTATCTTCGCAACTGTTCTGTAAGCTTAAAACTGTTCTAAAAGAAATAAAAGTTTATTTATTTTTGTAAACATCTTTATTGGAGCATAATTGCTTTACAATGGTGTGTTAGTTTCTGCTTTACAGCAAAGTGAATCAGTTATACATATACATATGTTCCCATATCTCAAAAAGTTTATTTTTAAAAAGGCTATTAACAGACCCTCCAACTGGGCCAACAGGGTTCTCTCTACACCCTGATTCCAGGACACCCCTGCTTCTGTGCTCAGAGACCCCCTACCTAGTGACCTGTCTGTGGACCTTCTCTAGCACCAAAACATCTCCTAAAACATCTTTTATAAGCCGTTCCACACGTCTGGCACCAGGGCTGACGTTTCCCGGGGTCATCTGCATCAGTGTCTGCCCCAGAATGAAATCCCACGCACACGTGGTAGAAGACATTTGCCTTCTCGCTACCCATCCAGTGTCTGACTCTTTCCTGCTTTTTGAGTCTCCGTGTGGTTTCTCACTACAGGAGCTGAAAATTCCAGACAATGGCCCCAAGACTGCGTCCTCTGCTACATTCATTAGATGCACCCATGTCAACCTCAGGATCAGGAGGCGAGGTGGCGGGGGATCTTCCCAGGGGACAGCGGTGTGTTGGGGGGTGATGGGGGGAGGCGCAGGGGCTAGTGGAAGGGTCCTGCAAGCTGTGGGGGGGGTCTACTGTCAGGCAGTGGAGTCCTATCAGCCATGCCGGGCCAACCAGTTCTGCAGCAGACTTTGTTCCCAGCCTGGTTCTCCAGCCCTCCTAGCAGTACTGAAGCTACACAGTGTTCTTTATGTAAAATTGTTTGTTGAAAAAAAACATGCATACATAACGCCGCACAGATCATAAGAGCACAGTTCAATGCATGTTCACAGAGTGAACTGATCTACTAGGACTCATATCAAGAAACAAAACCTGGAAACCCCTCCCACACCTTCACATCCCAGCTCAGAGGAAGCTGGCCAGGAGGGACCAGCCAAGGGAGCGCAGGAGGCGGCAAAGCCTGTGAGAAGCCTTGCGTCAGCCCACAGACCTGCCTTCCATCTCAGCTTCCATTTCCATGTCTCTTGCGTCCTTATGATAAGTCCCATTTTCCTGAGTTGATTAGAGCTGGCTTCTGTTCCTTGCGAGCCCAAATGGCCCGAATAGCAACTGTTTCTACTTAGGCGAACAGAAAACGTATAACGGTCCGATGAAAACCATGACTCACTCATGCCAACGTCTCATGGGAAGGAATGCCTTCAAAATCATTGGCTTTGGAGGGATACTTGACACAATAGCATGAAAAATAAGATGTCATTTAAAGGGTAGGCTCATAACAGTGATATTTATAGGATTAGATATAATCTCAGAATGGGGAATAGGGCATTGAAGTACCAACAACACCCCACTGGTTCCCGAGCAATGATCTTTAGTAAATCATTTCTCTACGTTCCTGCTTGTGTGGTCATGGAAGAGAGCATTAAGAACCTGGGCTAAAAGATGCTGCCCGGGGGAAAGTATAGTGATTTTAAATGGCAACGAGTCTCATACATTAGTTTCCTAGCAAGGTCTGTGTCAAGCCCAGATGTTGGGGAGAAAGTGAAAATGACAGCACCAAACAAAACAAGAGTACCTTTTGCTGGTGTGTTTGCTGACAGCCTCTATGTGTCAGACTTGATGAAATGCATTTACAAGCCCCTGCCAGACGTTAAAGAAAAGCAGCTATGAGTTCTCATCCCTTGAGCCCTACAAACCACCAAGGCAATTTAGCTGATGGCGCTGAGTATCAGTTTATGCTGAGACAGGGTGTGGGCTATCTCCTCTCTTGGGCATTTTGCCTTTCGCACAGCTTGTGGGAACACGCGTAAAGACTCTGGAGGACATCCAGGGCATTTTAGGAGAACTGGGCGGGTGGCAGTCAGTGGTGACACATTCATGCGTCCACTCTAAGTGCTTTGAGCTATTTTTACTAATTTATTATTTTACTCATTTAGCCTCGGCTAGATGTGTTTATTTGCAAATATTTGCTTAGCACTTGCCATGCAAAATCCAGTAGAGAATTTTCAATTGTGACAGTTTTCTTCACTTTGCATCTCTTCCATGACAAACCCTGTAAGGTTAGAGATTTTCCATTTGTGAATCAGCATTGGGGTCAGGGAGGGAGACAGTGACCGGCTCATGAAAGGAGCTCAAAATATAGCTATTGCATGCTTAACTTTGTGATGTGTTGAGCTCCAAAAGGGACTTGATCCCTTAAAAATTGTGGCTTTACATAATTGAAGCAGAGAACATTTAGAAAGTGAATGGACTTTGAACCTGAGTTTATATGCTGGCTCTGGTATTTATTAGCTGTACCTCAACTAGTGAACCTGACTGCTGAGCCTCGATTCTCACCAGTACGACGGGAACAACATAACTGCCCCGCAAGTTTCTTCTGAGGCTTGGAAGATGGAGTATATGCGCGGTTCATGGCACAAAGTGCCATGGTCATTGCTGTGAGCATTGTAAGAGTTAAATGGTTGAGAATGAGGGCTTTAGAATCAGACCTCAGCTCTGGTCTCAGCTGTAGCATTGCCTTGCTGTGTGACACATGTAAATCATATGGCACCCTGCCTGGTCCACGGTGAGTGATTGATAAATTATTATTATTATTAACAATAGAAGGCAATTATCCTTATGGTTGTATTAATATTAAATTATTCCCCTGAAAGGACACACAAAACAAAGAGTTTCAAATCCATTTAGAAGGAAGAGAAATAAATTTTAGAGGCACTCTGGATGAGAAAATCTCTGTAATTGAGCACCAAATTTAGCCTTGGGTTTCCTGGCAACCAGGGTAATAAAAAGAATCACAACAGTTTATATAATTATTATTATCAGTTATAATTAGTCAACTAGAGCTGCTCTGTCCAATACGCTAACCAGTAGCCACGTGTGGCTATTACTGAGTCTTTGAAATGTAGCTCATCTGAACTGAGATGTGCTGTAGGACTAAAATGCACTGGATTTTGAAGACTTAGTGTGAAAAAGTCAAACATCGCATTAAAAAAGTTTTGTATTTGCTACATGTCAAAATTATGGTATTTTGGTTATTTGGATTGAATAAGATATACTATTAAAATTAATTCCACCTATTTCTTTTTACTTTTTTGGTGTGGCAACTAGAAAGTTAAAAATTCCATACATGGCTCACATTTTTTTTTTTTTTTTTTGTGGTATGCGGGCCTCTCTCTGCTGTGGCCCCCCCCGCCGCGGAGCGCAGGCTCCGGACGCGCAGGCCCAGCGGCCACGGCTCACGGGCCCAGCCGCTCCGCGGCACGCGGGATCCTCCCAGACCGGGGCGCGGACCCGGCCCCCCTGCATCGGCAGGCGGACGCGCAACCACCGCGCCACCAAGGAAGCCCACATGGCTCACATTTTTGACTTCCGTTTTGTCCCTATTGGACAATACAGCTCTTTAAAACTCTCATTATTCTAAATGGAACTTATATTACTTATATTTTATTTATGTAAAATATCAATATAATTCTATAGCATAATTATAATAATTATGACATTGATAATTATGATATATTATAATTATAATTATGATATAACACCATATGATATATAATTATGATATATTCTATAATTATATCATATATAATTATAAAAATATAACTATGATATAACATCAACATATTATAAACATACAATATAATAAAATATGTAATATTAATATATTATAAATATATAATTACATACAATATAATTAATAAAAGTAATAGAACTATAAAACAATATGTTATATATTAATATATTATTATATACTTTATATTATTTATAAAAGAGGCTTTTGATATCCATATAGGTAACATCTTCACCTACAATTTTAAAGAAAATTTGATAGATCCTAAAGGAGCGATGTTATGATAGTTATATGAAGGAGAGACGTAATGATAATTGTAGGGGCTACCGTTTCCTGAATGCTTGCGTACGTGCTAGGCACAGTCCTAATTTCTTTTCAGATATCAATCATTAAAAAATTCATAAGTGGCATGATCATTCTTGCATTACGCCAGGAGATTATACCTTAGTAACTGGTATAAGATATAAAGACATCCGTCTCCTCTTCTTTCCTTCCTCTTTGGTGTCATTCACAGCTGCAGACAGGTGCTCGGCAGCAAATGCTGCTCAATAAATTGGTGTATAAATAAATAAATACCTAAATGGTGTCTCTTCTCTCCCTGTGTCATTCAGCTTCTCTGTGAGATCTAGTTCTTTTAAATCTCAGTCACAGCAGGACATTTAAAAGTCTATAAAATTTGGGAATAATCTGTCACCCGAAATCGTCTTGTGGCTTGAAGTCTGCAGGAAGAACTTGGCAACAGAAGTGACGTGAGTCCGTTGATAGGCCCCCGGGCTCTGCTGTGCCCTGGTCAGAGCCTGGACGTAAACCGAATTACCATAACTAAGGAATTAGCTGTTTCCTGCGGGTACAAATCATCTCTAAACTTTCCAAAATTCTTGTATATTTTGAAGAAATTTATTTAGCTTTTTTGGAATCTGAGTCTATTAAAAAACCAAATATTTCAAAGAATATATGGTTTTTACAAGAGGCAAAAGCGTAAAAAAGAGCAAATGAATCTTATCTCTTAAATCCAACCCTGTATACCCCACTGAGACCAGGAGAAAGAAACTGGAATTTAGGATTTTAAAATGTAACTGCAAGTAATAGAAAGATGTGCCCAGCTCTGCGAAGGGCCAAGGGCCAAGAAAAAACTGTCTTTACCGTTTCACAACATACAGAGAAGGGAAACTTGGAATTCCGTAGAAAAAGAGTGTCAGGGGTCATGACAGGTTTGGAAAATTGGTCTAATGAGGAAAGAATATAGTAGTTGGTGTTATTTTTCCCAAGGAAAAGAGAGGAGGTTAGTTGCGATTGAGAATCCAGGGACAGCGTTGTACAAGCACTAGTACACAGTAGGGTCCCAGCTGCACTGACGGGCACGAGGGTAGATTTCAGTTTAAAGCTAAAAGAATTTCTTCACGGTCGGAGCTGTAAACCAGTGGTCTAGCCAGCAGGGAGAGGTGAAGAATCTTTCTGGAAGTCCTTCAATAGGCTGATCTCTTGGCTACCTGTGATAGTTTGGGGGTGTCCTGGATTTGCTGATTGTGGAGCGGAATAATCAACGTAGTTGCTACGTTCACCTTAGAAAACGTGATCTGCCCCAGATATTTAGACAACAGCTTTCTCAAATCAGACACTTCACTCATAGCTCCGTCATTCTCAGAAGAACCCATACATTGAGAAAATGAAATATAGACGTTCAGAGACTGGTTCTTGGTTGCATAAGTGGATCCAGGCTTACAAAGAAAACCCCTCACATTAAATCCAAAGCTTTTCCTCGAGACCTTGAGGCTATTTGCAGGACTACATTTGAATGTCAAGCTTTCCGAATTGAGGTGTTTATATTCTAATTCAAAACTCCTTTCACTTAACTAGTATGAAAGCACCTGTAGTGATGAGGCGGTGTTTCAGACGTCCACGTGGACACTTTTCAGCAGCTGATGGAGGGGCAAGAATGCACTGTGTTGGGTCATGAGGTCTGCAGCCCAGAGGACACCCACGCCCTAATGCAAATGAGAACCTGAATTCTTCTGATCATAGTGGCCAGGTTCTGCAGCTTAAGAGCCACCATGGTTGATTCCTTTCAACAAACTACAATATCTTATTCCACTACAAATAGCTCAGTAAAGCCACTACTGCTCAAAATTTTAAAACTATGAGGAATTGAAGCATTTACCACTCAGACATTGGTGGGGTTTAATAGGTGCTTATGTGGAAGATTGGTAGAATTTAGAAACCCATTTCCAGCAGACATAATGAACTGCTACTAACACCTCATACCCATGACTCAACTTTGATTCATGAAAGTAGAAATGACTCTTAGGTACTTTCAATTGAGGTAAAAGTTGATTTTTAAAACACACATGTTGAATTAAGGAAAGAACATTGTCAACATCAGAGCATAGAACAAGTAACAATTAAAGGTAAGCATTCGAGACCTGGCCTTGTCACGATTACATTCACTGAAATGTTTCCTGGAGAATAACAAAGATTTCAAAGATCCCTCATGTCCCCTTCCTGCATTGTTCCACTGGATAGTCTGGGCGCCCTGGGCTTAGTAATTGGGTGCTTTTTGTTTATTTGTCAGAAATTAGTTCAGAACACACAAAGCTGGTTATGATCGGTTTTGATGTGACAATAGATAACCTACTGACCTTGGCCTTTGGAGCCTCCAGCTCATAACTGATCACAATTACTGACATTGATCACTTCCTGGTCGTTCTCTCTGAGATGCCAGGGAGTGGGGCCTCATGAAGTCTGAGCCCTGTGCTTTATCACTTGACTGTTTATTGAGTCTTGTCCACGTGCTAGTTGCTGAGAAGAATGCAGAAAAAATGTAGATCTTTGTCTCCCAAAAGATTGCCATCCAGCTCAGGGACAAATGCAGCACACACAAGACAAGCAATTCACAAGGGAAGGCTGTGTTCCCGGAAGTGGCCAGGTGGGCTGAGAATGCTGGGCCCTGGTAGGGAGAGACCTGGCGAGGCTGAAGACTTTGTCACCGAGGAGGTAACAGTCTAGACCCAGAAGGATGGGCAGAGAGCAGGGCAGACACTTAACTGCCTGACATTGTTACTTAAATGTTACCTTATCTCCCAACCAGATCCCACACTCCCAGGTGAGCTTGACCTTTTCCTCCGTGACTAGCACAGAGCCTGCATACAGTAGGTGAATAATAATCTCGCCTGAAATGAGGGTGTCCTGAAAGTGCTCAGAAATAAAGGGGGGGCCATTAATGTGCAATTATTGAAATTGTTGACAATGAAGCATCTTTTAAGATCTCTTGTTTTTCTCCTCTAAACATTTTAATGCCTAGGATCACGATAAAGCCAGAGGTCTCTAACGCTTATCTTTTGTTTTACGCTCTGATGTTGACAGTGTTCTTTCTTAAACTCAACACGTGTATCTTTTAAAAACCAACTTTCATCTCAATCTAACGTGTCTAAGAGCCACTTCTTGGAAAGGGAGGCTGATTTGCAAGCCACATCCTAGAGGCACTGGCTGAGGAAGTTTTTTTTTTTTTTTTTTTTGGCTGCGTTGGGTCTTCGTTGCTGCGCGTGGGCTTTCTCTAGTTGCGGCGAGCGGGGGCTACTCTTCGTTGCAGCGCGAGGGCTTCTCATTGCGGTGGCTCTTCTCTTGTTGCGGAGCACGGGCTCTAGGCGCGCGGGCTTCAGTAGTTGTGGCTCACAGGCTCAGTAGTTGTGGCTCACGGGCTCTAGAGCGCAGGCTCAGTAGTTGTGGTGCACGGGCTTCGTTGCTCCGCGGCATGTGGGATCTTCCCGGACCAGGGCTCGAACCCGTGTCCCCTGCACTGGCAGGTGGATTCCTAACCACAGCGCCACCAGGGAAGTCCCATGATTTTTTTTATTTTTTTAATGTTAATAATCAGGAGATGAGACAGTTGAATTTGGAAGCCTGAGAGCTGTGGCAGTGGACTCTGGACCACAGATGTAAGGACGCCCCTGGGTGGGGTTACAACGGGTACATGGTGTCCATTCAAGCAGGGAGTGTGCAGGGGACAGACTCGCTGTCCCACCTACTCTGTTGGACTCAGGGAATAGAGGAGAGACAAGGAAGGGGACCAAGCCTGTATTTGGAGGACAAGGGCTGTCTCCACGCTCAGGCGTTCTTCCTTCTTTTTCACTTTCAAAGAAGAAATGGGAGCAAACCCAGATAAAGTAACCAGAATGCTCTCCCACGCATCCGCCCTCATGTGGCCAAGGTGTCTGGCCACTTTGCAAACACGCACAGTGAAGGCCTAATCCTAACAGAAGCGTCAGGCCTGGCAGGCAGTGGGGACAGGAGAAGTTTGGGCGGAAGTGCTCTGACATGTCCAAGCCACCTGCTTGGCTTCTGCTTTCCCACAGCTCCCCAGCGCCCAGCGAAACGGGACCTGGGGATGCTCTGACAGACTGGGCATCTGGGATGAATGGATCACACCAGGCTGCCAGCGGAGAGAGAGATTCGCGGTCCCTCCGCCTCCGTCCTCTGTAGTTTTAGACATGGATGGGGGCTAACGATCTCTGCTGAAGTGGCCCAGGCACCTCAGGCTCAGGCCCCTGGGCTGCTGCTGGGGGACCATGGCAACTCCCACGTGCATTTTAACCAGCCCTCTCGCTGTGACAGTTTTTATTGCACTAAGAATCTAAAATTAAGGCTCTAAACTGGTATATAGAGAAAAAACTAGTTACCGGTGGTGGGGGAGGGGGCAACATAGGGTTGGGGGGCAGGAGGCTCAAACTACTGGGTGTAAGACAGGCTCAAGGCTGTATTGTACAACACGGGGGATATAGCCAATATTTTGTCGTAACCAAACGGAAAGCAATCTTTAAAAATTGTTTAAAAATAAAAAGTTAAAAACCATAACCCCTCCCCAAACCCTCCACTTGTACATGAAGTACAGTCTAAAATATGCTAAGAATAAGCACATATAAAATATAAAATGTAATACATTTAAAAAAAGAAACATTCCAAAACCAATCAAAATCACAATATGAAAAAAAAAAAACCACTCTAAACTGAGAAGAATAACTTGGGGGCCCTCCGGGAGCCACTGCGGGTTGCACACAAAGTAGAGAATGACATCTGAAAGGCTTCACTTCCTAAGCCCCACCCGTCCCACCCTTATCACCGCATCATCTTGAACTGCGCTCGCCTTTGCTCTCTGTCCTTCCCTCTCCCTCAGTGCCCTCCCAGCCTCCTACCCGTGACAGCCCACCGGTCTCCTGAGGCCCTGCTCAAATGCCACCTCCCGTCCGAAGTTGTCTCTCATCACCTCCTTACAGAAGGGCCCACATATGCTGCTTTATGACAGTCATGCTTTAGACACAGACGATTCTAGCTCTGCAGTCAGCTGGTCAATACAATGTCTTAAACTTCCTCTGCTGCACCAGGTGCAAAATTAGAAGAAAGATGCAAAGAAAACCAAAGATCTAATGTGACAACTGGCTCTTGTTCTCACACTGATTTATATGATTTCTAATATAAATACATTATAATATATTTATACAATAGATTTATATCACATTTATATGTAAATATTAATTTTATTATAGTATAGCAATATTATATATGTATAATAAATATACAGTATATTTTATATTTATAACATACACATATTACTTATATTTATTAACAAATATAACCCAGGAATTTGTTGAAAAGATGCCTGAGTCCTAACCCAGCGGTCTGATTCACTGATTCCTGGGTGGGAACTAGTGATTTGCATTTCCGTATAGAGCTTGCAATGCCAGTGGCCTAAGGATCCTGATTGGAGAAACACAAATCTAGGATGTGCCAACCTGCTGCTACCCTCCTCCTTCCTCCTGCTCCTCTCTTATTTAGCTCTCAGTGCTGGACTTGGTGAGTCCCTGTGTGATGGTTAATTTTGTGTCAACTTGGCTGGGCTGCATTGTCCACATATGTGGTCAAACATTATTCTGGATGTTTCTGTGAGGTTTTTTGGTATGAGATGAACATTAAAAGTGGTGGATGTTGAGTAAAGCAGATTGCCCTCCATAATGCAGGGGGCCTCGTCCAATCAGTTGACACCCTGCGTAGAACAAAAGCCTGCCCTCCCCTGAGCAAGAGAGAACCCTGCCAGCAGATGGCCTTTGGATTTCGTCTGCACGTTGGCTCTCCCCTTGTCTCCAGCTTGCCAGCCCACAGCCTCTGTAATCTTGTGAGCCAGTTCCTTAAAATGAATCTCTTATAATATATATATTTATACATAAATGTATACGTATCCTATTGGCTCTGTTTCTCTTGAGCCCTGACTAATACACCCCGTGAGAATCTGAACTCACCTCCTTTTTACTGCAGAGCATATGCCGTCGAACCCCACGTCAGAGTCTCTCGTTGCAGAGAACAAGGCCCAGTCCCATTAGAACCACTCAGGAGCCTTAGAAAATGCAGGTTCCCAGTCTGCATCCCTAGAGACACTGACCCAGCAGGGACTGGGTGGGCCCTGAAATCTGCACTTACAGAATACTTGCTTATTTTTTAGCATAGGACCCTAACTCATTGCAAAATGTGAGTTGCACTAGTGGAGAGCGTGGTGAATGGTACAAAAGGACCTAAGAACCGATCCTTCTGGCAGGCAGTTTGCAATTCAAGTGAGGACTTCGATTCTGGAATATTTGGGGAGTGACAGGAACCACACTGACCCACTGTACTGGATTGAATGGTGTCACCCTAAAATTCACGTCCTTCCTGGGAACCTCAGAATGTGACGATATTTGGGAATAGGATGGTTGCCAGTGTAATTAGTTAAGACGAGGTCATCGTGGAGTAGGGTGGGCCCTTTATCCAATATGACTGGTGTCCTTATAAGAAGAGACACAGAGACAGAGAGAAGATGGTCATGTGATGACTGAGGCAGAGATTGGAGTGATGCTGCTGGAAGCCAAGGAAGGCCAAGGACTGCTGGCTGCCACCACAACCCAGGAGGGAGCCGTGGAACAGATTCTTCCTCTGAGTCCCCCAGAAGGAGCCAACCCTGCTGACATCTTGACTTTGGACTCCTGGCCATCAGGCCTGTGAAAGAATAAATTTCTGTTGTCTTAAGTCACCCAGTCGGTGGTACTTTGTTATAGCGGCCCTAGGAGACTAATACACCCACCCACTATAAACGACTAGAAAATTGGACAAAACATATCAAACAATTGTTTGCAGATATTGGACAACTGACAGCACAGGCCTACTATCCGTGGGGAAAGATACATAAATTGAGTAGGGGGGCACCCATGTGGACAACCAGTGCCATCAAGGCTAAGCTGGAAAGTTCTGTGTTTGGGTGCCTGGATCCCTACTGGATGGCACCTCCCGTGGAGTCGGCAGCCGGTTATCTAGACTTCTGTCTTCCCACCTCTAGCCCATGCAGTGGTATTCCGACTGAGCCCTCGGTAAATAAGTGAGGCATCCTCTTGGACCATGTTTCCCAAGGTCATCCTGCAGTTGAAAGTTTGGATCTGTAACAGTGGTTCTAACCCTGGCTGGAATTTAGAATTACCTGAGGAATCTTCTCAGTGTATCGATGCTGGGGCCCCATCCCAGACCAGTTCAACTCAGGTGTAGGAGAGGGGCAGGACCCTAGCATTAAGGTTTTTTAAAACCTCCCCAGGAAATTCTGTCATGCAGCCGAAGAGGAGGCCCACTGATCTGTATCTTACTTCTCAAACTGTTTTGAACAACGCTCCTAAAACCTCATGTAAACAGATGCTTCTTCTGTAGGCATCTTGTAAGTTACTCCTCTACCATAATGTAAGTGCATTCATCCTCGAATTCGCCCAAGCAGGTGGATGTTTTGTTTCACGGCTGTTGTTGTGTTGGTGTCCTCCCAGCCCCCTCTGGGCACTTTTCCTCAGAGGAAACACAGCTTCCTGATGCTCCGGCAGTGATTTCCTGGAGTGGCTGTAGGTCCTCCTGGCCACTGTGTGAAATCTGGTGTATTGGTTTCCCAGGGCTGCATGACAAAGCACCAAGACCAAGTGGCTTCAAGCAGTAGACATTTATGCTCTCACAGTTCTGAAGGCCAGAAGTCCAAAATCAAGGTGTCTGCAGGGCCATGCTCTCTCTGAAGGCTCTAGGTGAGGATCCTTCCCTGCCTCTTCCTGGCTTCTGGTATTTGCCTGCCATCGTTGGCTTGTAGATACAGCACTCCAATCTTTACCTCTATTGTCACATGGCCTTCCCACTGTCTCTCCACGTCACCTTACCCCTGTGTGTGTCTATCTTTGTGTCGATTCTACTCTTCTCATAAGGATGCCACTTGCATTGAATGAAGGCCAATCCTACTCTGGTAGGACCTCATCGTAATTTACATCTTAAATGCATCTGCAAAGATCCCATTCCAAAATAAGGTCACATTCACAAGTACCAGGGTTAGAACTTCACCATAATCTTTTTGCAGGACACAATTAACCCACAACACCAGGATTACCACATGTGTGCTGATTGCACCTGGCCAGTGAGGCTTAGTTACCTTTGCTTGAAATGAACACCTCCATCTTTTCTCTTGGTCATTTTCTTTAAGCACAGGTCTGTTTGGCTATCCAAGCAGAGTGCTCTATCCTTGCAGTTCAAAGTGTGGTCCACCTTCAGGCAGCATCCACAGCACTTGGGAGTTTGTTTGAAATGCAGATTCTCAGTTCCCACCTTAAACTCACTGATTTGGGAATCTGCAGTTTAGCAAGATCTCCAGGTGATGCATATACACGTCACATTTTGAAAAGCAGCGCTCTAAAAACCAAAGACTCACCTTCCTTTTATACTGTTGAATGATTCTGGTTGCTATGAGCACATAATGTCCTTTGTTTAAATAGGAATGAACCATTAAGCATTCTTTTCTTAAATACCTTCTAATTATATTTTGAAGTGTATTTGAAGTAAAAATGTTCTGAAGTTATGATTTCAAGTTCTCTGATTAGTTTAATCAAAACTAACCAAATCTGAATTATCAAGTGAATCATTGTAAGAAAAATCTTCCAGTGGAATTATCTCCAGCCTGTATCACCCAAGCCTGGATGGAGTGAGGGAAGAGGATGATTACTCTGGAAATTTTTTAAAAAAATGTTGTTACCATTTTGGAGGAGAACCACAGAATAGCTGTTCTCACATGTCAAACGTTTATTTTATGTAGCCCTACCTAGAACACTGGATAGATGTATTAAGGAGGCACTTTGGGTAGTATTATAAACAGTGATTTCCTAAGAATGAGTTGTTAAAATACAGGATAGACTGCCTTATGAAACTGGGACACTTGTGATTGATGAAGAGAAAAATCTTGCTCTGAAAAGGCAGATTGGGTAGCTTCCACGGATGTTTCCAACTCAAGATTTCATGTTGTTGCAAAACTACTCTGAAACTGTAAACTTCAGAAGGATGGCTCTTTTCTTTTTGGAACTTATTTCTGGCCTTTGGTTATGAGTCCATTGCCTTGAAATATTTCTAATGTGCCTCAGAGTCATAGCTCAATAAAAATCTGTGTTTTAAGCTCCATTTCAGTATTTATCCTGACTACTATCTTACTTCAACCAGAATAATGTAAGAGCCCTTTATTTGTTGGTGTGTAAGTGTATAGACGCAAGTAGCCCAAAGAGCCATTAAGATGGTCCACTGTCAATATAAGAATACAGGTTATTTCTTTTCTCTCTAATACTTTTTGTCACTTAAAACCTCACATGATATGAGTTAACATTGCTTTTATGCCTCATACTGAATGTCTATTTTATATAGTTTTTCTTCCTTACTTGCGTCTACTTTGGTTGTGTCTCTTCACAACATCTGTTACCCTTTAAAAAATCTGCCTTTTGATGCTTCTCAGAGTCTATTTGTACCACGGTAATGGTTACCTGAGGCTTATTTCCCCAATTAGATCCATCCATCCATCCATCCATCCATCCAGTTTATTTTTTCAACAGACATTTTACTGAACATGTACTATGTGTAGGATGTTATTCTAGGTGCTGAAGATACAGTGATAGCAAGAAATATTGCCTGCTCTGGAGAAGGTCCCAGGGTAGGAAATACACATGTCATCAACCAAATAGGAGATGTAGATAGTGCTAAACTAAGGGTTTGCCCGAGATGTTCGGGGGCCTTCAGGGGAGCACGTCACTGTCAGGGTAGGGCAGGCTAGTGGTGGGGCTCAGAGAAGTCTTCCCAGAGCGGGTGGGAGGCCCCTGAACTTCATTTGGAAGGAGAGGTGACACCGCCACATGGCAAAGGGGAGCAGAACCCCCTGGCAGAGGGTACGGGAGCTTTTGGCGCTTGTCCCACACAAGGTCCGAGCGCTGGTTCCGGGCTGTGTGCAAAGTCTACGCCTCTTGATTTGAAGGGATCTGACAATAATTTAGGAACTGCAGCTTCACAATTCTCTAAAAGTCACACCTGGATGTCCGAAAGAGAAGCGAAAGGATGAGAATCAGGCAAGTTCTGTGGCCATTTTGGTGGGGAAGTAACTGAAATGTTTGGCCAGCAAGAAGAGCGAGCTCTCTCAGAGATTTCATTTTTTTAAAGCCACCCGTTCCTCACGTTGGCAGGATCCTGGAGAGGTGGAATGAGAAGTCAGAGCAGAGATGAGACGTGGGCTCTGCTGAGGTCCGCTGCCTGCGCTTCCTTCTGGAAGCTTCCAGAAGGAGGGCTCCTCACCGTGTGGATTTCCGCTAATGCATCTCTCACCCTTTAGAGTCCGACTTGTTCTTTGTTGGAGGCCACTTCCTTTCTCTTAATTAGTTTCATTCACACTATTCTAACCATTGAAAAAAATAGCAAGAGTAATGTTTTGTCCTTTGTTTAATGATTCAGAGCTGGCGGGGTGATGCACTCTCTTTAGATCCTTTGTTTGCACAGAGAAGCACCGCTGAAATACGGGATGATTTGGGTCCTGGTGGAGAAATAAGAAAAACGGTCAAATCACCTCTCAGAAAAAAACCAAGGGAGATTTTATCTAACTTGCCACTATTCAAAAGAGAAAGACTAAACTTAAATGTTACAAGGACTATTTAAAAGTGTGGCAACTAATTATCCTTTGTATGTATCCAATTTTTTGTGTGCTTTATTGGTAGGTAGAAATAGATGCCATAGTATCATTTTGGAAAAAAAAAAAAAATCCATGTATGAAAGGCCCAGTTTAGTTTTTCCTTGCTTGGAGTGAGGTTTTTATTGCTCTGTCATTGAGTTGGCCTTTCTCCGTATGTGCTGGAGTGAACAGGCATCAATTCCCTCTGGTCATGAGCAGATGGGGAGGTTTGTACTCTTGTCTTTCTGCCTCTGCAGAGCTGCTAAGGAGCCACCAGAGAGGAGAGGGCAGGGCTGGTGAAGAATCGAGGTGGAAAGCTCACGAATACCACAGGGAAGGGAGAAACTTATTCTAGGTAAAGTGCAGCCCCATGCTCACAATAATTAAAAACCTACAGCCTTAGAGGTTTTGTTGTTTTGTTTTGTTTTCTAAAACAAAGACATAACCCTATTTACAGCATAGCTCGAGCACAAACATTCTTTTTGAATTATCTTTTCACAGAACCATAAAATTAACTTTCTGCTAATACACTAGCCTTGATAAGATGCTACGGCATTATAATGATGCCCTTAACACTGATACATATATAGATATAGATACACAGACAGATGGATATCTATACCTATCTTGGTTTAAGGCTTTATCATAGTGGTAGAATGTGTCAAAATTGGGCCTGAAACTAGTGGTAAGCAAAGTTAAGAATGTTCTGTAGCTTAACCTAAATTGGACCTTTTGTAGAACTTTAATCTGGACTTTTTTTTTTTTTTTTTTTTTTGCGGTACGCGGGCCTCTCACTGCTGTGGCCTCTCCCGTTGCGGAGCACAGGCTCCGGACGCGCAGGCTCAGCGGCCACGGCTCACGGGCCCAGCCGCTCCGCGGCACGTGGGATCTTCCCGGACCGGGGCACGAACCCGCGTCCCCCGCCTCGGCAGGCGGACTCTCAACCCCTGCGCCACCCGGGAAGCCCTAATCTGGCTTTTGTAACTCATTTTAAAGTAAAGAAAGTTAATAAGGGCTATGTGAATTCAGTCTCGAGGACAGAGTGAGAGGAAATCCTCTGAAGATCTTACTGCCATTGTTTTTAAGAACATGATTAAAGGCAATGAGATCAGCCACATGCTAAACGGTGATAAATTTAGAGACAAAAATCTAAGTATAATAGTAGTTCATTCACGTTAAAAAAAAAAATCCTACTTTCTGAAAGCAATAATATTTACTGAGTTCCTCCGATGTTTGGGGCACCCAGTGAAGCCTTGGTCCCCTCCCTCCAGGACTGTTCCCGTGGTGGTCAGAGGTCAGTGGTGGAAGGCAGAATGTGTCTGTCCTGAAGGAGTGGACACCCCAGCAGAGCAGGAATCTGGGGGCTGGAGGGAGTGAGGCTGTGAGGGCCCGGGGCGGGGCAAAAGGTCGTGCACTTTAACTGAACATTGAGTACCAGTTCAGTAGGGTTCCTGCACGTGGAGCCTTACCTGATCCGCTAGAGGTAAATTTCTTGGGTTCCTGCTGAAATAGACAGTACGCTCAGGTGGAAATGAAAACAAGTCTCCCTGACGCTGGTCTGTGTTGCTGTTTCTGTGGCAGGCGCATGTGCGTGCCTCTCTGTTCCCTCAAAGTCAGTGGTCAAAGCTGGTTGAATACCAACATCGAAGAACACACGGTATAGTGTTGCTTAGAGGAGAGGGATCTGTTTAATTCTGTAACACGGAAAGCTTCTAATGTGTCTTCCAAGAAGGATTCTGGCTCGGAGGACTGTAAAGGAACGTTAGGAAAACTAGAACTACAGAAAGCTGGGAAATACTTTGCGGAGTTTTCTTCACACAGTGCCCTTGAATTAGTGCGTAAAGAATAGTTTTTATTAAGATGAAATCAGATTTTCCCTCTTGGACAACTATTTTAAAATCACCATTTGAACGGATGCCAATTCTTAGCCTTCAGGAGTGCCCGCATCTTGTGCCTGCCCTAGGGAGAGCGCGTCACCAGGTGAGAGGTGGCCTCCGAAGAAGCAGGCACGGCTTGGACTGGAAAGGGCGGGCCAAGTGGAAAGGTAGTGTGATGGAATAGAACCTCCTTTTGCACAATCCGAGTAGCAGGATCAGATATGGAGCATGTGAAGAACTCAAAAAGGTCCAGTAAGGACTTTATTGTGACAGCAACGAGATGTCAGTAAAATGAATTAGATAAGAGTGACATGTTTAGATCAGATTCAGAAAGGCTACTGTGGCCTGCAGCATGAGAAGAGACTGGTTGGGGAGTGAGCACTGCAACAGGCAGGGAGAGCTGGAGACCGTCGCGGTTATCCAGGGAGATGCGACAGTGGTCTGAACTAGCGAGCGAGGATGGAGACAAGTGAAGGGATTCCAGAGGGAGGGAGAGTTTGGTGGGACTTGGACCCATCAGTCAGGGGCTGAGTGGGTGGTTGTTCAGAGTTCTGACTGGGTGAAGGTGCGGTAGTTCATCAAGTCAGAGAACACAGGCAAGGAGCGGGAGTGAGGTTGGTGTGCATAAGGAGGAAATAAATTCAGATCTTGAAAGCTGGAGTACCGAATTGCAGAGACGAAGTGGCATAGGATAGGAGGAGAACAAAAACAAAAGAGGCTGATACGGGACACAAAATTAACTTGAGTGAAGCAAAAATTCACAGCACTTAAAGTGAACACTTAGTACTAGTTAACTTGGGTCTCTACATGCCTTACATGATGAGTTAAGTGTAAATTTGTTTGATTTCTGCTAAAATAGTACCCTCAAGTGGCAATTAAAACAACAGCAAACCACACATCTCTCAAATGCTGGTCCATACATCAAATATAGATTTACAAGCGGGGAGACCTGAGGACAGGCCCCAGGGTGACTGTCTTCACGAGTTATTTGTGAGCTATAACTGATTCAAACCCTTACAATACTTCAAGATGCGCTAGTGAGGACAAAGTTAAGTGATTTGGTCATGCCACTGTTTCAAAAGAAAATGTGAAATTCAATAAGTAAGAAGTTATCACAATTTTCTTTTGAAATAGTGCTATGACCAAATCACTTAACTTTATTCTGACCAATCTGTGTAAAATAGCATTGTCCCCTCCAGCCTCTTCCCAGCTTACTTTTCTCCATAGCAGTTCTCACCCGCTGATATGCTAAGTATTTACTTGTTTGTTTTTCTTCTGTCCTCTCTCTTCCCCTTACTCATCTGGGATGTTACCTCTACCAGGAAAAGACTTTGTTTTGCTTACTACTATATCCCCAGCGTCTAGCTTAGTTCCTGACACATATATGCATTTAGTAAGTATTTGTTGAAAAACTGTTTTTGAGTAAATAAAATGAATGTCAATTTGGAAATTCAGCACTATCAGGTCATATAATAATAGACTATCTTAATAAAGAAAATAGACTGAAAAAGTTCTTAAACTACAGAGACATTTCTGTAACGTACTTTGAATGCACTATAGCTAATTTCACACATTTATGTGAAATACACATATATTTATATACAGTATAATGTACTTATGAATGCGACATGGCTAACTGGCCTTTAAATATAATCATATTTAAACTTTTCCATCTTGGCCACTTTTCTTACCAACGTTTAATCAAAACGTGTATTTTACGTATTCAAGCTCCACCAAATGAGCTTTTGAAAACCAGTGCATTTGAATCAATAGAAATGTACTTAATTTTAAACGATACTGTTTTTGAATTAACTCTGGACTTCACCTTAAGGGAAATTTTGTAAATATTTGCAAATTAAAACTGTGAAGACTCAGATGCTCTCTGAGTAAATGAGGCGGTGATATTTCAACAGTATTTTTATAAATCTGAAATAATCTTTAGAACTGTTTTCTTTTTTCTCCTTTAGTGTAGGAGCACTCCAGCCCGAGTTTCTGGAAGATCAATACCCCCTCTTGTGATCCAGAGGTTAGAAGGTTAGATCAGTGTTCTTTCCCGCCCTGTTGATAGCAGGGTAACTTTAATGTTCTGCGTTTCCAGAGTCTCTGTTTACACAGTCTCAGAACCCTGAGTCTTGTGTGTGTGTTGAAGATTGCTCTTTCATCGGAGTGCACCCCCGGCCCCCAGGACTCACAGGTTCTCCCAAGGCCTCCACGCCCGCGTGTGAGCTGTGAGCGTTACATCCATCCCTGTTTCTAA
Source organism: Physeter macrocephalus (assembly GCF_002837175.3). Taxonomy (NCBI): domain Eukaryota; kingdom Metazoa; phylum Chordata; class Mammalia; order Artiodactyla; family Physeteridae; genus Physeter; species Physeter macrocephalus. Next base: position 7,369,198 of record NC_041223.1, on the reverse strand, counting down.
GGATGGCATCTACGTTTGGCGACGATCCTCTTGCTAAAGTTCACAAAGCACTTAAAAGTCAGGAGTCGCCGCCTAACCCAGGCCGCGATGCCCTTCCCGGGGCCCTCGGTGCACGCCCCCCGCTGACCACCTGGGAGCACCGGCGCGCACAGCCCACCGCACACTCCCCGCGAGCGGAGCCAGACGGCGGCGGCGAGACCCGGCCCCCGGGGCAGAGCGCCGCTACCCCAACCTGCTAGCTGTCTGCCGCCCGGTCTCCTACGCCTCCACCCCTCCCCTCCCCTGCCCTCCCCGGCCTTCCCCGCCGGTCCATCCCCGCGCCCGCCGCCGCCTCCCTGGGAAGCTTGTCCCTCGCCACCCGCCGTAGCCCGGCGCTGGCCGGTCGCCGTCTCCAAGATGGCCGCGGTGCGAGCGGCTCCTGCGGCGGGCTAAAGGCGGAGGCGGAGCCGAGTCACTCCTGCACTCCGGGGCTCCGGTCCCCCGCGCCAGGCTGCAGCTTACTGCCCGCCGCGGCCATGCGGGGCTCCGTGCACGGATGAGAGAAGCCGCCGCCGCCGCCCGCCTTCGCCGTCACTCCCGCCGCCGCCATGGAGGAGCCGCCGCCGCCGCCGCCGGCGGAACCCGAACCCGAGCCGCAGCGCTGCCGGGCGGCGAGGTGAGTGGGGCTGCCGCGGCGGGCCCGGCGCAGAAAGCGGGTCTCGTCCTGGCCCGAGCTCGGTCGGGGGCCCGAGGGGGCGTGGGGGCCTCTGCTTCCCGCCAGGTGGTGCGGGAGCATCCAGGCTGCCGGGCCGGAGGGGCGGGGTGCAGCCCTGGACGGAGGGCACGGCGGCCGGGTCGGCCCAGGGACCCCTGCCGGGGCGCCGCGGGTCCGGCCGAGCGCTCAGCCCGCCGGCCCTCCCTGCAGCTTCGCCGCGCGCCGGGAATGAGGCGAGGCGGGAGCGGGCCGGAGGGGCGGGGTGCAGCCCTGGACGGAGGGCACGGCGGCCGGGTCGGCCCAGGGACCCCTGCCGGGGCGCCGCGGGTCCGGCCGAGCGCTCAGCCCGCCGGCCCTCCCTGCAGCTTCGCCGCGCGCCGGGAATGCGGCGGGGCGGGAGCGTAGCGGGGCGCCCCTGGTCCTGCCGGGACTGGTACCCCCCCTCCTTTCCCCCTCCCCCTCCAAGGCTTCCGAACCGGCGCCGCGCTGAAACTACGCCCCTCGTTACTAAGCGAAAATGCTACCTCCTCTTCGCCCCCGCTCAAGTAAAGAGGTAGACGCTCGTGAAGCAGATGCACACTGGCTGTTTCCCCTTCGTTCTCCTCCTGCCCTCCGTTTGTCTCCCCTCGAGTGTGCCTGCTGTCTCTCCTGTGAGAAACTGCATTTAGGCTGTGCAAACAGGTTGGTTTCTCTTTCTGAGGGCCCTTTACCGGCCGTGAGTAGTAGCGCTGTGCAGATTGTTGCTCACACGTGCACATCAAGTGAAGGATTGATTTGTCCAAAACTTTGCTCCCACAGGAAGCTCTAATGTGGAACTTTGGTACCCAAAGCGTTCGTTGCATTCTGTTCCCTAGGGGCTGTATTAATGAATTCTTATGTCATTTTTCTGATCGGGAGATGAAACTCACCATAACTAAGAATTTCTCTCTTACATGCCTCCGTTTGTATGTTCAAATGCCCTCTTACCCTGTCTTTTGCATCCCAGTGTAAACTTGCAAACTGCTGCCCCCTGTCCCCTGTAATGAAAATACTTCCACGTCTCTTGCATCTTGCTGTCTTGCTCTGTAGTTGCAGGAATAAGGGTTGTTAAGTGTCCTCTTTCTTTTTCCTCCTTGAAGAAATTTTAAACAAAGTCTGCAGCTGTGGTTAGAACTGAATACAGGAACCACATTCGTGCTTGTTATGACCCAGTCGGCCCAAACAGATTTCTTTTGTTTTTATAAGCTGTGAAGAAAGTCGTTCTTCATTTTCCTTAACTCTGAGGTACTTCCGAGATACTCTGGTGAACTTTTAGGGAACAGCTTCTCTAAATAATGGTACATGGTGTAATGAGAATTCATTTTGGTCCTTTGGAATACATCTAACATTTTTAGAACTTTTGTCAGAAAGTTTATTATATAAATTTGTTAGTGGATTCATACTTTGAGTATTTTGACTCCTTTAAGTTTTTCTTTAAAAATAATAATAGCGAACACTTACTAATCGTTTAAAATGTGCCATTTCCTTTGCTTCTATTAGCCCATTTAATCTTGACCAACAGCCTAATGAGGAACGTACTATTACTGTCTCTTTTTAAGATGAGGAAACTGAGGCACAAAGTTAAGTGTTCTGTCCAGGGTTTCACAGTTAGTGCTGAACTCAGGTCTGGCTGCACATTCCCTGTTCTTAACCGCCATGAGGAAGAGAGTTGATTTCATAATACAAACGGGCAGATCAGAAGTTATAATTCTGTATAACTGTACTCTGGGAAAAAATGGATGTGAACATTCTTAGGTAAAAGGAACAGAGAGAATTGCAAATGTGCTGTAAAAAATGACTGTTTCTCTAATGATAAAAAGAAACCTTGAGTTTTCAGCCGGGTTTCTGTCTTTGTTATAGTAGAAATAGGTCAGGATAATTGGCTTCATCCAACTTTAAGTGAACAGCAGTGTACCGAACAAGAAGATCTTAGAAATATTTTTCTTAGCAACATTGCAGTTAATTTTACAATAGCAAATCTGTAAAACATTACTTGACAAAGGTGTTATTTTTTCTTTTATATGCCCTCATTGTCACCACCACCTTTTTAATACACAGAGCTGACCTCTGACCAACTTACTGTAGATCATTAGTAAAAGATGCTTCAGGTGTTCTGCAGTTGTTTATTTGAATTTCTTTTACTTATGTTTTTAACCATTTTAAAGACGCTCAGCGTGCATTTTCAGATAATGCTAGATGCCACATTGAACGCATAGGAGACCAGTAATGTGACTTGTGCTGCTAGGTTAACTGGTTTGTGACAGACCAGAATAAAGCTCCATCTGCCATCTTTGTTCATGCACTTCACGTCGATGTGTCATTGATTAGGAAGGCTGATCTGATGCACAGGTCTTTTGTGGAAAGCAGGCCCGCACACGTTGGCCAGAGCATCAGGGCGGCGGGTGCCAGCCCAGTACATCTGCCCAGCGCGTGCTGACGTGAGAGTTATGCAATGACCGGGAAACACAAAACAGGTTGAGAAGCGATAGTGCTCTTATGGTTTTACTGCCTGTTGTCAGTGGTGGATACTTCTTGTCCTTGTTTTTGATAAATAATTCATGATAAGGATAGCAGTTGTTATTGTTAGTGATTAAACTTAGAAATAAGCATTCTGTATAATTTCTTTTTTAAGCTTCTGGGTCAGTTGTAGGAGGATCCTGAGATTATAAGGAGAGCTTTTAAAACTAATTTGGAACAATTTACTTTTGTGATTTCTTGAATCTGCACTTAAAAAAACCCACAGATCTTGGCTATTAAGGCTGATACGAGACTGCTCCTATCTCCTGTAAGCTTTCATAAAAATGTTTATGTTAAAAATAGCCTCCTTGGAAAAAAAAAAAAAAACAAATAGCCTCCTTGGGCTTTCCTGGTGGCGCAGTGGTTAAGAATCCTCCTGCCAAATGCAGGGGACACAGGTTCAAGCCCTGGTCTGGGAAGATCCCACATGCCGCGGAGCAACTAAACCCGTGCGCCACAACTACTGAGCCTGCGCTCTAGAGCCTGTGAACCACGACTACTGAGCCTGCGTGCTGCCAATTCCTTAGCCTGCGTGCCTAGAGCCTGTGCTCCGCACCAAGAGAAGCCACCGCAATGAGAAGCCCGCGCACCGCAACCAAGAGTAGCCCCCGCTCCCCGCAACTAGAGAAAGCCTGCGTGGTGCAGCAACAAAAACCCAGTGCAGCCAAAAATAAATAAATAAATAAATTTATTTTTTAAAAATAGCCTCCTTGTTCTCATTTATTGATCCGTGTAAAGGACTTGTTACATGAAATAACTTTTTTTAACCAGTGACTTTATTTACTTTTTATAATATGGTTCTTATAAGTTCATTTGAAAAAATGGGTTTCACTGCTAAAAAAGTACTTCAGTATTCTGTCCCTCCTAGATGATTTGATCTCTCCCTCTCCTTGAATGTCCCCTTGGAGCCTGCTTGTTTCAGTCTTGCCATTGGATGTCACTTATTTATTCTCCTTAGCGAAACCCACCTTATGGTGCAGCTGCAGGTTCTCCCGGCAGCATCAGTGATGGGCGTGGCTTGAGACCCTTACTAGGGGAGATACCGTTGGCAGGGGTGGCTTTAGGCAGAGAAGCAGTGACCACACAGCCGTAACAAAGGGCTCCAGTGATAGCAGAAGCTCCTTCATGTTCTGAAATGGGGACAGCTCGTCTTTCAAGAAGGACTTTGTGGTTCCCTCTAATTGTCATATTGTTAGAAGTTGTTTCTACTTCTTTCACTTGCATTCTCTTAATGTCTTGTAAATCTTGTTCTGAGCCCTACTGAAATAAGGGGATATAAAGTCTTGATTGTTTACTGGATACACTGCCTTAATAACTTCCTGTTACTTAATAATTCCTCATTCTTCAGTGATTATCATTTTGACTCATAGCATGCTGTTGTTTTAGCCTTCTCATTTGACCAGGTGGTACTGTTTATAAAGACACTTTGATGCCTCCAGTCAGTAGGCCATTGGAAATAATTTCTTTAAAGAGAAAATGGGCGAAATGTTAGAAAAAGAGTTTGGCCAGTGACTGCTGTGGGTCTTTGTAAGCTGGCATTCCCTGGGCAGCATAAGGTCAGCAAGGTCCAGGTACTGTGCTTCAGCTCCTACTTGGCTTTGTCTGTACCTGGTGGGTCAGTGTATTCTCTCGCCTGTAGAAAGCCAAAGTATAATGAAGAGATTGATTGGTAAGCATGACATCAGCTAGGGAAATTAGTTGAATGTTCTTAGTGACTAATGTTAACAGACCAGGTTGGCTTGCATCCCTAACAGGCGTACCCCCTGCTTCTAGGATGAGAGGCAGGTAACAAGAGTCTTACTCTTAGGTTTTCGTTTCCCTAGACTTCACACGGGCTGTTGTTTTTTTTTCCTCTGGTCACTAACTTCCCTCAGTTTGTTAGGTTATAGTGTGTTTGTTTTTAATCTTCAGTCTTAACTTTAATTAGATTATGACAAACCTTGCTTTTCCTGCTTTACTTTGAGGTATATTGTATCCTTGTCCCTTAAAGACATCTGTTTAAAAAACCCTCAGTGGTAGATTTTTACTAATGGTAAGTCTCAGAGGATCACCTGTCTTCACGCTCCTCATAATCCACTCCTCTGACCCTGCCCCCGACAAAGAATCCTTTGGCGTAGTTTCTGAAAAAGGTGTGGCAAAGATGTCAGTGGTTGGTGCTTTCATAAAATGCTTTTTGACTCTTGTGAGTATTGTGTTCAAAAAAGATCATGATGGTATGTGGTTTTTCTGGATTTGTCATAAAATTAAATTTATTTTTATTTTTTTAATAAATTTATTTATTTTTGGCTGCGCTGGGTCTTCATTGCTGCGCGCGGGCTTTCTCTAGTTGCGGCGAGCGGGGGCTACTCTTCCTTGCAGTGTGCAGGCTTCTCATTGCAGTGGCTTCTCTTTGTGGAGCAAGGGCTCTAGGTGCGCAGGCTTCAGTAGTTGTGGCATGTGGGCTCAGTAGTTGTGGCTCGCGGGCTCTAGAATGCAGGCTCAGTAGTTGTGGTGCACGGGCTTAGTTGCTCCGCGGCATGTGGGATCTTCCCGGACCAGGGATCGAACCCGTGTCCCCTGCATTGGCAGGTGGATTCTTAACCACTGTGCCACCAGGGAAGTCCATAAAATTAAATTTAAAAAATTTAGACCTACATGAGAATTCTGTGCAGCTATTAAAAACCATGTTTTTAAGGAATATTCAGTGACATGGGCAAATGCTCATGATATAATTCCTTCTAGATAAGTCTTCATACAAGTGGGACCTGAGTATCTACTTTTAAAGAGATTCTCAGGTACTTCAGATTTATACATACCCACCACTGTGTTCAATGAGAAAAGCAGGTTATACAACAACATGTGCAGAAGATGGTAGCCCATACTTGAGGTGGCTGCTCAGCTCGTATAGATCTCTCCATCAGCTGTGACTGTCCTGCCCCCTCACCCAAACCTCTCTCTCGATTCTAGCTGCACGGTACAGATTGGAGCTGCCCTCCGCTTACGCACTCCTGGCTATAGGGATGGGTGCTTGACGCAAGCCAGGCCATTCGAGTTCTTTCCTAGGATTTTTCAAATTGGAACTGGGGGACAGAAAAGCTCTTTTTGGTAACTGAAATGTACGCTGTGGGGTCCTGAGCCTAGAGCTAGCTCCCTGAAGCTGTAGTCACCGTCTCATAGAGAACTAGTTTGGTTTCAGACAGTGATGCTGAACCCCAGAGAAAACGAGACCAAAAGAAGTCTTTGGCTATCGTCCTTTTATGCTACATTCACCCCCATTTTTCTCTTGATTTGATATGTGAATTGATAAATTCTTTATTTCTGCATAAACTATTAATAATTTGAGTTGGGCTTCTTAAAATCCTTATCCTTAATATGAACCCATTGAAGAAAAAGTATATACGTGTCTAGAAAAAAGGTTGAAGGGATACTTCCTACTATTTTCCTAAATTTTTTTGTAGTGAATGCTACATGTTTTTATTTTACAATAAAAAGCTAGAGAGTCCAAATTCCTGTACGTTTATAATTTTAAGTCTCTTTACTTTGCATTGTTCCTAAATTGAAACTGATAAGATTCTGTATGTTATATAAAGAGACTATTGTTGCCAAATTTTAAATTAATTTAAATTTTCCTTTTTAAAATTTTAGTATATATGCTGAGCTGACGATGTCCATTTGGTTTTCTTTAATTATTTAGTTCATCCTGGATAACAGAGTTTGTAGTTGAGATACAAGCAACATCAGCAGTAACAAACAAAGGGCTTGCTCTATGGTGGCCTTTATAGTCGTAGAATTACTACTTCGATCTATAACTATATTCTCAACATGTATGTTATGTTAAAATACTTTACCCTTTTTAAGAGGCATGGTTGAAACCACGGTATTTTAAAAGGAACGTTATTTCTCTGGAAAGTAGGTGTGGTAGGTACAGTCTTATATTTCCCACAGACCTCACGCTCACGTATGGAGTGCAAGATGCCTTTAGATATTTATTCACTAATGGCATAGGCAAAATGAACATTTGTTTTTGAGCTGTAAGAACATTCATTTGTTGTATTTTGCAGACATCAGTAGAAGTATTAGTCTCATGGATCATATGGATGCCAAATGTTTATAAAGTAGCAGAGAAGGATATTAAGAATATATTAGGCATTCTTTCAAAAGCATTTTGTAAGAGGATTTCATTTCAGCATAATTTCAGAAGAAGTAAGCCTTCTGTGGAAAAAAGTAGATGCTAAGCTTTAAAGCTGATCAGATTTGATGTTTTCAGTGGAGCTTTTTTTTTTTTTTTTTTTTTTTTGCATGTGAGCAGGCTATTTGAGGATACTGCTGAAGTGTAGAATGTTCTCAACAGGGCTTATTAGAGGACAACTAGTTTGGAGATGTAAAATTAATAGAAATTGTCAACCTTTTTAGTCTTTCAGTGGAAATAGTTTGGAAGAAAATTTAACACATGCATTAATTTTATTGTACCATTAAAATTCTGAAGTCTTTTTGTGTAGGATAAATTTATTTATTTATTTTTTGGCTGTGTTGGGTCTTTGTTGCTGTGCACGGGCTTTCTCTAGTTGCAGCGAGCAGGGGCTACTTTTCATTGCGGTGTGCGGGCTTCTCATTGTGGTGGCTTCTCTTGTTGCGGAGCACGGGCTCTAGGGGCGCGGGCTCAGTAGTTGTGGCTCGTGGGCTCTAGAGCGCAGGCTCAGTAGCTGTGGTGCACGGACTTAGTTGCTCCGTGGCATGTGGGATCTTCCTGGACCAGGGCATCTGAGCCATGCCCTTCATTTCAGAGGTGAGAAAACCAGCCTACAGAGGCTGCAGCTTCCCCAGGGTCACAGCCTAGAACCCAGGTCTCCAGGCTCTCGCCTCCCGTTCCTTCTGTCACCCTGTGCTCCCGTTAGTGTCCAGAGCTAAAGGTGCTCTTCAGCTCAGGCCCACACTCCAGCCATGGATGGAATACTATGTTTTCTGGATTAATTGGACTTTACAGGGTGGAGAAGTGATGAAAGATTCGTTTTCAGAAAAAGAAAAAAAAATGCAAAAAAAACACCCAACCCTGAAATCTCCCCCAAACTCATTGTACGCAACTTTTTTCCCGTGAAACTTTATTTCAAGTTCACAGAATAAAGAGGTGCCAGTGCTCAAACCTTTTTAGAGATCTTGTTATTTTTTTCTGTGCTCAGTCTTCAGGTCAATCAGGCAGTAAGATTGTAATTTCTGTCCTGGGGTGGTGATGTTGAAACTCTGGCTGTGATTGTGACCTATGGTAGGAAATATGTTTTACAACAGTATGTGGGTGCTGTATAACTGAAACAAAAATTTATGAAACAATGTTTGACCTTGTAATATATGACATATGCTGATAATTCTTGTTTTGTTCTCTTCTACTAAAAAAATTGTTCATCATGACTCATTAAATTGATTTTATTATCCACCAATGGGTTGTGACCCTCATTTTGAAAAACACGGCTCTACCAAAATTTTAAAGAGATGCTATTGCAAATACTTTGTCCTTTGTCCCTTGAGATTGAATCAGGAGAACAAGCATTGTGCTTATCCACTAAATGATCAAAAGGCATTTTGAAGAAGCTAAGCACGATTTGGATCCGACTGTTTCTTCTTTGAAAACAGCATTATTTCCCAAAGGCAAGAATAAGAATGCATCTTATCCTTGTGTCTCAAGGTTGTTCTCTTGGTTGCTTATCCTTAAACACAAGGGTTGTAAAGATGAGTTTAAAATTTGGTATTAATTTTACAGTAAAATTTGGGTTGGAATATATGAGTACATTAGATAATTTGTTCATTTTTCTCTGAAACACTAATATGTATTTTAATTTTTTTTCCAGTAGAGCAGTCCTCAAGAAAAGAAAAAAAAGGAACTCATTCTCTCCTGCTCTGTGTGTGTGTGTGTGTGTGTGTGTGTTGCGGTGGCTTCTCTTGTTGTGGAGCACGGGCTGTAGGCGCATGGGCTTCAGTAGATGTGGCTCACGGGCTCAGTAGTTGTGGCTCACGGGCTCAGTAGTTGTGGCTCGCAGGCTCTAGAGCACAGGTTCAGTAGTTGAGTTGTGGTGCACGGGCTTAGTTGCTCCGCAGCATGTGGGATCTTCACGGACCAGGGCTGGAACCCATGTCCCCTGCATTGGTAGGTGGATTCTTAACCACTGTGCCACTAGGGAAGCCCCCAGGTATATTTTTAAGAAAAGGATGACCTGGGTGTTCTATTTTGCTCTCCTTTGCCTTGTGAATTCTTCCTCCTCGTCCTGGTCTTTTAAGCATCGCTTACTTCAGGGCCAGCCTTCCCTTGACCTCTCACCCCTTCACTGTAAGTTAGATTAAGTCCTTCTGTTCTGAGTCATCCTAGTCCCGATGGCTTTCCACCGTGTTCTAGCAGCTCACCATTTGTAATTATCTACCTGTGTGAGCGTTTGTTTATTGTCTCTTGGCCTCAATAGCCATCAGACTCCAGGAGGGCAGGGACGTGGTTGTTTGGCTGACTTTTAGGTCTCAGTTCCTGGCACAGTGTCTAATGATTGGTAGGCTCTCCACAGGTACTTGTTGGATGGAGGAGGCGGTGGATATACTGGAGGGCACAGAGGTGTTGGTACTGGACAGACAGGCTTTGAATCTTACCTTTTAATTAGTAGCCTCTGATTTGGGGAAAGTTACTTAACTTCTCTCAGAGTCAGTTTGCTCATTTGAAAATCAAATAATAATAGCACCTCCTTCATAGGTTGTTACTAAATTAAATGAGATAATGGCCTTTTATATAAAGTGCTCAGTAATTGTTAGCTCTCTTTATTAATTTTTCTTTTTATTTTTTCATTTAAGGTGACAAGGGAGGAAGTCCATCGTAATTAATTTTCATAAAAAACCATCAAGTATGTTTTGAGGCTAGGTACATTTAAAAATAGCTGCAGTAATCTTTTTTTTTTTTGCGGTACACGGGCCTCTCACTTCTGTGGCCTCTCCCATTGCGGAGCGCAGGCTCAGCGGCCGTGGCTCACGGGCCCAGCCGCTCCGCGGCATGTGGGATCTTCCCGGACCGGGGCACGAACACGTGTCCCCTGCATCGGCAGGCGGACTCTCAACCAGTGAGCCACCAGGGAAGCCCTGCAGTAATCTTTATTCAAGAAACATTTGTTTTTTCTACGTCTGTTGAAGTCATAGGAGAAAGAGGATTTGGGGACCTGGCTTTTCCAAATTCCCTCTTTTGCTTCAACTGTGATTATTTTGCATATTGTTCCTAAAGGTGTTTGGAATTTTGGTGCGAGGGTCATAAATCATGCCACTAAAATCAGAAGTGTTAACACTACAGGTTGAATGACTCCTTTAGGTCATTAGGCACAGCTCAGTCTTTTTTCTCTGGAACTTCTTTTTAGTTGTTTGTTTAACTTGACACGTTTCATTTTTTTAAATGTTGTGCATTATGTTTAAGAGTAATATTTTCCAAATTGGTCTAGCTGTTGCCTTAGAAAAGTGAATGAAATCACTTTTCTAAATCAGTTAGAAATCTCTCTGATTATAAAAGTAACGTGTCAATTATAGAAAAATCTGAAAAGTATAAAGAAGAAAATAGCCAGTCATAATCCTACCATCTAAAAATAGTCACCATTAACATTTTGGCATATTTCTTTCCTGGGCTTTACCTCTTTACCTCTGTGTGTGTGTGTGTGTGTGTGTGTGTGTGTGAGAGAGAGAGAGAGAGAGAGAGATTTATATATTGGTTTGGCCAAAAAGTTCGTTTGGTTTTTTTCCTGTTAAGATGGTTCTAGCAGTGCTTAGTTGTCTTTAATTTCATTCCAGACAATTTTGTTGGGTTGTATTGTGACATATACCCTAACATATCAGCGTGCATTTAAAGAAAAAGCTTACCAAATTGGTGGATTTTTGTGTAGCCATTTTAATATTGCAGATGGAAGGAAAAAAGCAACATTTTCAGCATATTATGCTTTATTATTTCAAGAAAGGTAGAAACGCAACTGAAACACAAAAAAAGATTTGTACGGCGTGTGGAGAAGGTGCTGTAACTGATTGAATGTGTCAAAAGTGGTTTGCGAAGTTTCGTGTTGGAGATTTCTCGCTGGATGATGCTTCATGGTCAGGTAGACCAGTTGAAGTTGATTGTTCTCATTAATTGAGAACCATCAGTGTTATACCACGAGGGAGATAACCGAATTCTCAAAATACCCAAATCAAGCATTGAAAATCATTTGCACCAGCTTGGTTACATTAATGGCTTTGACGTTCGGGTTCCACATAAGTTAAGTGTATTTCCGCATGCGATTCTCTACTGAAAGGTAAGGAGAACGTTCCGTTTATAAAACCAATTGCGACGGGTGATGAAAAGTGGATATTGTACAATAATGTGGAACGGAAGAGATCGTGGGGCAAGCGAAATGAACCACCACCAACCACAGCAAAGGCTGGTCTTCATCCAAAGAAGGTGATGTTGTGTATATGGTGGGATTGGAAGGGAGTCCTCTATTATGAGCTCCTTCCGGAAAACGAAACGATTAATTCCAACAAGTACCGCTCCTAATTAAACCAACTGAAAGCAGCACTCGTCAAAAAGCGTCCGGAATTAGTCAACAGAAAATGCATTATCTTCCATCAGGATAATGCAAGACAGTGTGTTTCTTTGATGACCAGGCAAAAACTGTTACAGCTTGGCTGGGGAGTTCTGATTCATCCGCCATTTTCACCAGACATTGCACCTTCGGATTTCCATTTATTTCTGTCTTTACAAAATTCTCTTAATGGAAAAAATTTCAATTCCCTGGAAGACTGTAAGAGGCACCTGGAACAGTTCTTTGCTCAAAAAGGTAAAAAGTTTTGGGAAGATGGAATTATGAAGATGCCTGAAAAATGGCAGAAGGTAGTGGAACAGAAGGGTGAATAATATGCTGTTCAATAGAGTTCTTGGTGAAAATGAAGAATGTGAATGTGACTTTTATTTAAAAACTGAAGGAACTTTTTGGCCAATCCAATATATAAATTACATATATTATATATATGTTTATATATATATAAATTTCCCCTCCATACATTTTATCTTTAGAAGCTACCATATCATGAGCACTTTCCCATGTTTTAAACATATTTAATGACAGACAATATTCCTCTATATTGGAGTATTGTAATTTAACTGTTTTTGAATTACTTTGACAAGAGTTCTGTAAATCCTGTCTCATTCCACTGGTGTGATCTCAGAGTTGTTTAAAGAGGCCATCAGAAGCCTGTACCTGACAGTATAATACATGGGAGAGCCCTTTTCCACAGGCCCTGAGATGGCCCTTCTTTGTTGAAGACAGGCACCCTGGAGTGTAGCTGATGCTGGGTGCTTTCAGGGAAGCAGCCGAGTAAAGCAGGCACCTATCTGTAGGTGATGGAAAACTTAAAGTGGGATGTAGTGGTTCTTATTACATAGTATTGGGGATAATCTCTGTCTGCCAGTGGGAGCCTCTGTTGTGTAGCAACTGCCTCCTGACTCCCGTTGAGTGTTTTCTGATGTTTCTGTTCCAGGAAGCTGCTTGTGATCTTAATTAATTTAACTAGTCCTTTGTTGGACTTTTAGGGTGTTTCCATTTCTTTAGCTATTATAAACAACAATGTTATGAACATTCTTTTTGGCTCAGTCTTTATGTATATCCAAGATATTTTATTAGAATAAAATCCTGGAAATGGAATTGCAGTATTAAAGAGTATACCTATATATATTTTAGGTATAATCTGTTTCTCTGTAAGTATAGAATCTTACATATTGAATTATATATAATAGAGGCAACTATATAGGCAATTCACAGAATTTGATAATACAGAGATGAAAGAGAAAGAGAGGCCAATTGACCAATTAGGTGGGACCCGGTAGGTTCCCTCAGGTTTTTTTTATTTTAAGTTTTTGTGTAATATTTGCTGTTGTATAATGTAACACAGACATTTGTATAATATATATATGAAATGTGTAGCATGGTAAATTATCTAGAAGTGAACTTGCTCTTGTAAAGATCACCTGTGTGAAGAAAGCAGCATCCTAGAGACCCCTTCTGCCCCCGGCACGGTCACTACCCTCCTCTCCTCATTGCCCTGACACTTAGTGATATTTCACATCTTTCATGCAACATGATGTTCATGAGATTCACCTATGTTGTTTTGGGTAATAGTGGTTCTTTTATTTTTGTTACTATAAAGTACTTCATTGTGTAAATGTATCACAGGGTGTTTTTATTCACTCAGGGTTTTGGGGGGGGGGGTTTGTTTTTTACCATTGGAATCATTTTTAAGTTTTCAGCTTAGG
>NC_041223.1:7354116-7355692 GCF_002837175.3 Physeter macrocephalus | reverse complement strand
CCCTACCCTCAGATTTAGCTAGAAATAGGGAGGCCAGGAATTTCACTTAAAGTCTGTTCGCGAGCAGACCTTTCAATACATCCATACACAGATTTGACACTCAGCGGTAGCTAAATTTGAAACTCCTTTAAGCTTAAGGTCCAGGCCAAATAGACCTCATCCACACTGAACATCTCTCCCATTCCTGAACATGGCATCTTTTTTCTCAACTTCTTGCCTTTGAGTAGATTGGTTCCTGTGTATCAACTGCCCTTTCCTCTCTTTTCTACTGCAGTCATTTCAAATGGCACTTGTCTTCTGAATATTCTCACACTCTCCTAGGCAGATAGATAATACTTGTATTATGTGTAAGTGTAACATAAAACATGCCCTGTCTTCAAGGAATTTATAATTTAGTTAAGGAGAAGAGATAAGGTAAATGGAAGCTTTATAATTCATGGTCTGGTGCAGGAATGGTGATAAATTTACAGCTATGATGGTACCTGTGTACCATCATTCAAATAGTATAACATGTTTTATATAATGATTACAATGAACTTGTGAAATAGATGTGCATTTTTCAGATGGAGAAAGTGAGTCTTTAAGAGATGTATTAGTTCAGGGGACTTCCCTGGCGGTCCAGTGTTTGGGACTCCTCGCTTCCACTGCAGGGGGCGCAGTTTCAATCCCTGGTCTGGGAACTAGGATCCTGCATGCTGTGCAGTGCGGCCAAAAAAATAAATAAAGGAGAGAGAGAGCGAGCGAGAGAGAGAGAGAGAGAGAGAGAGAGAGAGAGATGTATTAGTTTAGAATACCTGGAGTCAGGACACATGCATCCTTGTTATGCTTCAGAGTCTGTGGTCCTCTATTTTATATGCTGTCTCCTTAGGCATAAATGTGAAAGGGTGTGGTGAATGATTTAAATAATAGTTTATTATAGCAGTAAAAGATATCAAAAGAATGATTAATTGCCAAGTAAATTATACAGGGGTGAGAAGAGGTCCCTCTAGACTGAGGTGGGCATGATATATTATCTGAACATATTGTGAGCATTTGCCATGTTAGTAAAAATATTAAAACATCATTTTAAAATGGCTCTATAATTCCAGTTTATGGTTATGCTATAAACCATTTACGTTATTACCAGTTTCTTGCTGTCCTAGATAGCACTGCAGTGAACCTGCTGATCCACAACTCTTTCTGCTCTTCTGGTTGCTCTTGTAAAAGCATTTCCTGAATGTAGAATTTGAAAGGAGTTTAACACATTTAAGAGTTTTAATGTCTGCTGTCAAACATTTTCTTCTGAAAAGATTATATGAATGTATAGGCCACAAATAGTGCTTACCTTACTAGATTTCTAGCTTTGAGTATTATTATAAAAAGTCTTTGCTAATTTAATAGCCCGGAAAGGGTTATCTTGTTTTTTAATTTGAGCGTCTGGTTACTAAATAGGTGGAACTATTTTCATGTTTTATTGCTACTTAAATTTATTTTGTGAATTATCTTTTTGTAGTCTTTGCTTATTTTCCTGTTGGTATCTTAGGGTTTTTCTTGCCAGTTTTTTTTTTTTTTTTTTTTTTTTTTTTTTTTGTGGTAC
>NC_041223.1:7340959-7354072 GCF_002837175.3 Physeter macrocephalus | reverse complement strand
GGCCCAGCGGCCATGGCTCACGGGCCCAGCCGCTCCGCGGCATGTGGGATCCTCCCATACCGGGGCGCGAACCCAGCTCCCCTGCATCGGCAGGCGGACGCGCAACCACTGCGCCACCAGGGAAGCCCCTCTTGCCAGTTTTAATGAGTCTTTTTTTCTTTAACATCTTTATTGGAGTATAATTGCTTTACAATAATGACTCTTTTATAAATTAAGGACAGTTTTTTTTTCCAGGTTAACTTTTAATATGTTTAGTTATTATTTTTTATATATTGAAGTTTTAAATGTTCACATAGTTAAATATTTTCTTTTAAATTTTCTTCCATTTCTTTAAAGCTAGGAAGTCCAACACATGTAATTAAGGGAAAATCATTTCAGACCCATTTTTTTCTGGAAAAATACCATAAGTACCATTTTCTATATTTTATGGAAATATTTTATATTTTTTACATAAACTGTAAGCCATAAAAGAGCTTACAATGTAGGTTTTATGTATTTTTATATCACTGTAAATCTTGTTCTAATAGCTATGCACATGGTAGATACTGCATAAGTATCTGTTGATGGAACGAATGAGTTAATTCAGTGAATTATCACTGACAAGACTTTAATAATTTTACTGGTTCTTGGCACCTCTTCCTTTGTATTCTCTTTCTGTTCTCATTTTCTGAGAATTTGTGAACTAATGAAAGACAAAGGAGTGTCTGTTTTTAAGGCTCCGTATGCAAGATATCTATTCCTTTTTGCATCGCTGGATACTACATCTTACATACCTGGTAAGAGCTCTCCTCTTAGAATTGCTTTCTGAATGAGAGTTGATGTAGAACCTGTCATAAGATCCCTAATTCCCCTTCATTTAGTAGAAATAGGGTTGCCTTCTGTTCAAATCCTGCTCATTTGCTAGTGCTTTTTCAAATTATTTTGTTAGAATTTGAATAATAGGTGATTAAAGTAAGGGAATTTGGTTATGTAGAGATCTGTACCATACAGTTTCCCAAATTTTTTGCTGTTCAAAATTTCTTCAAGACATGAACAAGTGAGATAGCCCCTTTTTTTGGTGCCAAAAGCTTGTACTGACCTTAAAGTATATATATTTGAATTCTTAAGCATTCCATTTTTAAGCTATCAGAAAGTACTCTAACTGAAACTGGGTTTTACATGGAGAGTAAGAGAACTATAGGAGTAGGTATCTTGCCTTTACATCTTTATTTTTTTTTAAATAGCTTTCTGCCAATCAAGAGGTCCCTGGTTCATATCTGAGGTGTCCCCACGGGGAAGAAAAAAAGGAAGGGAAAAAAAAAGAAATAACATAAATTTATTGAGATACAATTCATATGGCATACAGTTCGCCCATTTAAAGTGTCCCGATCGGTTGTTTTAGTGTGCTCGAAGGTATGTGCAAACATCACCTGGTCAATTTTAGAGAGTTTTAATTACCTCAGAAAGAAACCTGGTACCCTTTAGCTAGTGCTGCCTCCTAATCCCCATCCCTCCCAGTCCTCAGCAACCATTAGTCTACTTTCTGTGTCTGTATATCTGCCTGTTCTGAACATGTTATATAAATTGAATCATATAATATATGGTCTTTTATGACTGCTTTTATTTAGCGTAATGTTTGTAAGTTTCATCCGTGTTGTACCAGGTATGAGTCCTTCATTCCTTTATTTGGCTGAATAATGTTTCACCAAATGCATATGCTACATTTTGCTTATCCATTCTTCACTCGATAGACATTGGGTTGTTTCCACCTTTTGGCTAGTATGAGTGATGCTGCTATAAACGTTCAAGTGTTTATACAGTTGTTTGTGTGGACATAGGTTTTCATTTTTCTTGCATATCTGTACCTAGGAGTCTAATTGCTGGGTCATAGGTTTTTCAAACTGGCTGCACCACTTGACATTCCCACCAGCAGCGTATGAGAGTTCTGATTTCTTCACATCCTTGCCCATGCTTGTTATTATCTGACTTTAAAAAATTTTATTTATTTATTTTTGGCCACACTGCAGGGCATGTGAAATCTTAGTTCCCTGGCCAGGGATCGAGCCCGTGCCCCCTACGTTGGAAGTGCGGAGTCTTGACCACTGGACTGCCAGGGGAGTCCCTTTCTGACTTTTTGATTCTAACCACCCTAATGGATGTAAAGTACTATCTCTAGGTTTTGATTTGCATTTTCCTAGCGGTGGTGAGCATCTTTTCAGGTGCTTGTTGGCCATTTGTATATCTTCTTTGGAGAAGTGTGTATTCAGATCCTTTCCCCATTTTTAATTGGTTTATTTGTCTTTTCATTATTGAATTATGTTCAGGTATATTTAAAGGAGAACATGAACATTGGAGAAAAATAAAAGATTTTTAAAACCCCAAATGGAATGTCTGAAGATGAAAAATACAGTATCTGAAATGACAAGTACACTGGTTGGGATTATCAGCAGAGTAGACGCTGTAGGAAAAATTTTGAACTTGTGGACATAGCAATAGAACTATGCAAAATGTAGTACAGAGAGTACACGACCAGAAAAAAATGTATAGAACATCAGCGACCTATGGGATAATATCCGGCCCTCAGCATATCTGTAATTGGAGTTCCTGAAAGAGGAAAGCAAGGGGGGGAAACTGAAAAAAATATTTTAAGAAATATGGCTGTAAATGTTTCACATTTGATGAACAAATACTATAAACCCATAGATTCAAACAGTTCAATGAGCCTCAAGAAAGGTAAACCCAAAATTATCACTGGAAAAAATCCCTGCTTAAATCTCTTGTTCTTCCATGGTTTCTACCCTTGTATGTCAGTTGTATAAATAACTTTATTCTTTTTTTGTTTAAATAAATTTATTTTATTTCTTTATTTTTGGCTGCGTTGGGTCTTTGTTGCTGTGCGCAGGCTTTCTCTAGTTGCGGTCAGCGGGGGCTACCCTTCGTTGCGGTGCGTGGGCTTCTCATTGCCGTGGCTTCTCGTTGTGGAGCACGGGCTCTAGGTGCATGGGCTTCAGTAGTTGTGGATCGCAGGCTCCAGTAGTTGTGGCTCACGGGCTCTAGAGTGCAGGCTCAGTAGTTGTGGTGCACGGGCTTAGTTGCTCCCTGGCATGTGGGATCTTCCTGGACCAGGGCTCGAACCCGTGTCCCCTGCCTTGGCAGGTGGATTCTTAACTGCTGTGCCACCAAGGAAGTCCCAATAACTTTATTCTTGTAATTTTCTTCTTCTGCATTCATGTCTCTAGTAATGTGTTATATGAAACATTCTCCTTTTACCTCATTCACCAAACCATTGTGTTCCATGTTTGCTTAAATTTTTTTTTCAAGAGGCTTTGCCTTTATTGTATTTAGTTGTAGCTTTAAGACTGAATAGTTGAGAAGCCTTGTGTGTTATATCTTTATGCCAGTCTGCTAGTGTAAGGTGATATGGGAAATACTTTGACGAGAAAGGTCAGTTCACTTATGCCCTTCCCCTACTTAATGCTCTTTGTGGCTGCACCTTTCTTGTATGATGAATCTGATTTAGCGTAATCTGATGACTGCCTGCCCCTTTGGGTGCTCTTGTTTGCTCTGCCCTCTACTCTAGGCCATCATGGCCTTTTTGTTTCTCAAGTGAGTTGTGGGCTCTTCTGTCTCAGCCACTCTCCATCCACCCCCCCACCCCACCCCCGTCTTCTGGTCAGTGCCTTCAGAGCTTCTGAGTTTCCATTTAAGTGTTCCTTCTTTGGAGATGTATTCCTTGTTATCAACCTGGGGTTCTTCAGGCTAGAGCCTGTCTGCTGCTATGCTTTGTAATCTTCCTTCACAGCATAATGAAGAACTGCGCTTTAAAGGCTTTTGTGTGTGTCCTTATATGCTAAATACCTAGTTCTTTCTATAGGTCAAAAACTTCAAGAGGGAAGGAATGGTGATTCTCTTGTTCACTGTTGTATGTTTCCTCAACTCCTAGCACAGCGCTTGTCCAGTAGGGCCGATGGTGAATGAAGTGAAGGTCTAATGGTGTAGTTGACACACATGCACACATAGTGCAGTATGAAACAGTTACTATGTGTTTTCAACTGTAAATAAATAAATCATTGGAATAGAGACCCAAGAAACAAAAAACTGAAAGGGAATGGAAAAAATAACATACATTTTAAAATTTTACATTGTTTTCTATCTCTTACACAAAATCCATTCTCAAACAAAGTTAAGTGTTGTTAATTCCAAATAACTGGCCTCTAATTTAAAAGGCCTGTTTTTCTTTCCCTCTCGTGGGTAGTTTTACACTTTTTAAGTCTTAAACACACACGGATTTACATGAAACAGAAACACCAGCCTGGTCTGATGAGTCCTCTTAGAGGAATAGTACTTTGGTGTTCCAGGGAAGACAAGGTGTGGTTCCTGTACTTGTTAGGGGCAGTAGGAAGCTACCTGAGGGAGAGTGGAGTTGAGTTACACCTTTTATTTGATATGCAGACATAAGCAGGCCAAACAGAACTCTCTCTTTTCCCCCTCTCATTTGTATCGTAAGCACCGTAAGCACGCTATGTCTCCCCAGGCTGGAGTTCAGACTCAGCGGCTTACTAGGCTGACAGGTGAGGAAGTATAGGCCTAGAATGGCTAAAAGACTTCACCAAAGAAGGGAGCCCCAGAGCTGGCCAGAGAACTCGGTCCCTGCACTGTCCCCAGGCTTTTTCTCCAGCCAGTAGGGACCTCCTTCCACAGGGGAGGTACTCCTCTGTGCCTGCCTTTGGGAGAAGGCAGACATCCCAGTGACCTAGGAGTGAGGGGTGGGCTGAAGTTGGGAGGGTCCCGGGCCTTGGGGTCAGACCAGGGCTCCAGTTCTGCGCAGACACTTCGCAGGGAGCAGACAAGTGACCTTTGCAACACCTTTTCCTATTCTGCAACATAGGGATTGTGATAGTACTTGCAGTGGAGTTGGGAAGACCAAGTGGCATAGCATTTGTAGATGGCCTAATTGAGCGACAGGTATTTGATAATGAGACTATGCTAATTCTCATAATCAACGAGGAAGGGCCTCCTGGGCAAAGTATCCTTTCCTAAAATGGTGCCATAGTCCTTCATCCGTAAGAAGTAAATGAGATTATGTAGGATATTTAGCATAGTGTCTGGCAGATGGTTGGTATTCGGTATGTAAGGTAGTAGTTACACTGTTACAATGAAAATTGTTCGTTACTGTGTGACAAATTATATAGCTGATGAAAAACATAAAATAGAAATCTGATGCATATCCCAGTTTAGGAAGTCACTGTTTTAAATGGCATTTCCTCACCTACCATTTAAAAATTGTTTTACGACCACAATCTTGGTTGTACTGATAAAGAATGGCTTAATTTTATAATTAACATTACATTTTTCATTTAGTCCTGGCTCGTAGTCTTTTATACCTGTATAGTGACCCAGATTTCTTCAGCATTGTCATGGAACTGTTCCATATAATGTCATTATATTAATTAATTTTTAAATAAATTTATAATTTTAGAATAGTTTAGATTTAGCGACAGTTGGAGATAGTACAGAGAATTTCCATATATCCTGTGTACAGTTTCTTCTATTGTTAAATCTTACATTACAGTGTATATTTGTTACAACTAATGATCCAATATTGGCACATTATTATTTACTTAAACTCTGTACTTTATTCCAATTTCATTCATTTTTCCTAATGTTCTTTTCTTCTTCCCAGATCCCATCCAGGACACCACATATTTAGTCGTCATGTCTCCTTATCCGTGTCTTGGCTGTTACAGTTTCTCAGACTCTGTTTGTTTTTTTTTTTGTTTGTTTGTTTTTTTTTTTGTGGTATGCGGGCCTGCCTCTGTTGTGGCCTCTCCCGTTGCGGAGCACAGGCTCTGGACGCGTAGGCTCAGCGGCCATGGCTCACGGGCCCAGCCGCTCCGCGGCATGTGGGATCCTCCCGGACCGGGGCGCGAACCCGGTTCCCCTGCATCGGCAGGCGGACGCGCAACCACTGCGCCACCAGGGAAGCCGCTCTGTTTGTTTTTGATGACTTGAACAGTTTTAAGGAGTGCCAGTCAGGTATTTTATACACTGTTCCTCGGTTTGGGTTTGTCTGGTGTTTTTATCATGGTTTGGCTGGAGTTACGGGTTTGGGGAAGATGACCGTAGAGGTGAAGTGCCCTTCTCATCACATCAGGAGCTCATGCTCTCAACATGACTTGTCACTGATGATGTTAACTTCGATCACTTGGCTACATAAATTGTTTGGGTTTTTTCTGTACAGATTTGTCTCTTCTCCTGGTTATTTATATAGTAATTATTTATATCCATATGGACTCATGGATTCATGATTAGAATCCAGTGCTTTGTCATTTATTTTCTTGCTCGGATTGTTCCAGCTTTGGCCAGTGGGAGCTCTTTCGGTTGCTCCTGTGTCCTTTTAACATGATCCCATTGGTTTTTTGTTTTTTGAACGCTTCCTCACTTGCTGCACTTACAAGATACTTCAAGCTCATATTACATCTTCCTTTCCCCAGTCCTGGAATCAGCCATTTCTCCAAGAAGTCCTTGTTCTTTTGTTGATGTGTGGTATTGGAAACCAAGATCTGGTCTCCAGATAAATGAGCTCTTTCTGTGCTAGTGTCAAAGCAGAGGTGAGAGATTTAATGTCCAAATTGTCCTAATTGCTTTTCCCACTTTTCTTTCCACTTTTCTTCACTGAAAACCCTGGGAGAGTATCTCATACGCTTGTATGTTTTCCTCGATTTATCCCCTCAACAGTTGGGAGTTCATCTTTTGAAAGTATATGTGTGTCATAGAGCATATTTATAGTAACTTTTAAAAATTTAAATTAGAAAAAAGATAAGGTGATGCAGACAACTCATCTGTTTCCTACAGAAAGTGGCTCTTCAGTTACTTGATTTCTGAGAATTACATGGGAAGTAATGACATAAAATACTTTTTCCAGATATAAATTCAAATTAGAATAAGGGGATTTTTAAAATGTTCTCACTTGTAAGAAAGAGAGAAAGTAGAGGGAGATCATAATTCTTTTTTGCTATCTTTAAAGTTTTAGACATTCGTCATGTGTCTCTTTAAACTCTTAAATATTTTGGGTGCGCTTGGCGTAGGGATGAAAGCCTCCTTGTTTGTCCTCCCAGCTTTGATGCGGGTTTTCATCTTTCAGATGTCCCTGCCTTAGTCCCAGAGTTCTCTTTACTTAAGCTTAAAAAAACCTTTGAATGAATCATCATTTTATGCTGCTTTTCTTTACATGTTTTTTTCCTTGGCATTTCATTGTAAATTGCATCCACAGGGAGACTGAAGTGGTGCTTATTTTCACTTCCTGTATTGAAAGAAGTGCTCCCTGCATCCACTCCGGTACAACCAGGTGCACCTAAGAGGAGATTTTATTCCCTTTTGATTGTCTCCTTGCTAATCTGTATGCATATAATCTAGTATTGATTTGCAAAGCTTTGGATAAAGATATATCAATAGATACACTCACATTTTTTGGAGGCATTAGAACTGGCAAAAATAAGAAAGCACACTTGAAAATGTCTTTTTCTTTGTCCCCTTGTTTTTTTTCATTTTTTATTTTTTTAAATTTTTTTTTAAAGTTTTGGCTGCGTTGGGTCTTTGTTGCTGCGCGCGCGCTTTCTCTAGTTGCGGCGAGTGGGGGCTACTCTTCGTTGTGGTACGTGGGCTTCTCATTGTGGTACGTGGGCTTCTCATTGTGGTGGCTTCTCTTGTTGAGGAGCACGGGCTCTAGGCGCGCGGGCTTCAGTAGTTGTGGCTCACAGACTCAGTAGTTGTGGCTCACGGGCTCTAGAGCGCAGGCTCAGTAGTTGTGGTGCACGGGCTTAGTTGCTCCGCGGCATGTGGGATCTTCCCGGACCAGGGCTCGAACCCTTGTCCCCTGCATTGGCAGGTGGATTCTTAACCACTGTGCCACCAGGGAAGCCCTGTCCCCTTGTTTTTAAGTACTCAACTGTTGGCAGTAAAATTGCAGAAATAATAGAAATAATCACATTTGTCTTTTATCTATAACATGACTCATATGTTTTTAAATGCCTAAAACTTTTCTCTCTCTTTTTTTTGTTCTAGTTCTTTTTGGATATCTTCTGGTTAACCAGAAGTGAAGAATAATAATATGAAGTCTTTAAAGCATTTTGTAATATTTGTTTATATGATTTTATGATTTTATTTTCTGAAAGCCTTCATCTGAAAATATTTTTTAAATAGCTTATAATTTTATTTCTAATGATGAGTAAAGTTTATCCATATGGGATAATTTTTCTTCATATATGTGTGTGTGTGTGTGTGTGTATATATAGATATATATATATGTGTTTTCTATCTTTGTGTTCTATTTTGTTCGACCTACATCAGGACTGCTAAAGTATACCTTGTATAAATCTTTGTGTGAAATAAAAGACTTCTAGAAGATCTAAGCCAGGCAGGCCTTATACACTCATCTAACCCTTTCCAAGACCTAACCCTATCCATTTCTTCTATAAGACATATTGACTGACGCTCACAGCATCATGAATGCTTATGACTAATAGGCTCTCTCTAGAATGCCTGTGATTTTCTGTTCCCATCAATTGAACTATATGCTTATCAAGAGTTCCTGGTTTGTTCCTAAATCTTTTTAGGTCTATTGGATGCTTTAATTGTAATTGCAGAATTTAGTAAACTATTATGCAAATATATGAGATGTGAATGCAAAAGAGAATTGTAGTTTCTGTATAAACTAATTTGGAATGCTTTGGAAAGTCTCAAGATAGGTCCTGAAAAGAAACTTACCATCAAATTAGGGATAGGAGAGAACTGTTGAAGTTTAGGTAATCCAGAAAAATTACCCTCTGAAAATCTTTAAATTCTTGTTCCATTTTAAAGAACTAGAGGGTGGGGATGGCAGATGCAGGGCTTTGGTTGTGGTATATGTGACAAAGTTGACTCGTGACTTTTCTCAGGGACTCATACCAAAAGACCAGGCTGTGGCCTCATCAAAGCCGTGGCAGAGTTAAACCCATTCATGGACTTAAAGTAAAAATAAAATGTTTAAGTTTTGTATGTGTGTCAGTTATCTATTGTAATTTAACAAACCATACCGAAGCTTAACGGCTTAAAGTAAAAACCATTTATATTATCTGTTATGGTATTGAGCGGTTCTTCTGCTTTTTGTGGTGTTGGCTTGGGCCCAGGGACAGCTGGAAGGTCCAAAATAGCCTCACTCACACACTAGCAAGTTGGCACTGGCTGTCAGCTGGAATGGGAGCTTAGCAAGACTTGGACCTATCTGGTTTCTCCTTCATGCAGCCTCTCCACCTGGCTAGTTAGGCTTTGAAGACCATGACAGTCTCAGGGTAGTTGAATTTCTTACATGGTGGCTAGCATGCCCCGGAGTACAAATGTGGCCTTCTTAAGGCTTAGGCCCAGAACTGACCGAGAGTCACTTTTGCTACATTGCATTGGTTAAAGCAGGTCACAGGGTCAACCCACCTTCAAGAGGAGGTGATTATACAAGGATGTGAATGCTGGGAGGCCAGCAAAGTAACAGCCAACACAGATGTTTCAGATTTTTTATTTGTATGTCCCATTTTTAATACTTTTAATATGTATTTCAATAAATGAAAGTGTTTGTAAGCAAACAATAATTTGATTAAAACTTGTATTCTTACTATTAAGTGTGGGAACGAAGGGATTTCAGCCCGTGGTATTCTGATTCCAAAACCATTATTCCTTATACCATACTCCATTGCTGTTGTTTTGGTCAGTAAATAGTCATGTTAGCACCTAGGGTTACAGTATCACTTAAACAACATTATTGTCAGAAGTCTATCTTTAATTCTTGTAGCCTTTAAAAATTCACATTCTTCAAATTATTAAATGTGATTTTATTAAAATAGAATTTAGATAATAATTATGTCTGAAGTATCAAAGATAAAATTGTTAACCTTACAAATCCATTTATTCAGCAGACAGTTATGGGGCATGTCATCTGCACCAGGCACTGTTCTAGACACTGGAGAAACAGTGGTAAAGAAGACAGATGAGGTCCCTGCCTTCATGGAGCTTCAGGTCTAGTTGGGGGGATAGTTTCTTGTTCATTTCCATAGAAAATCTTGTTTTTAAATATCTACTTTCGTTGAAAAAAAAGAATTTTAGTTAAAATAAAAAGTTTGAGTGTCTATACTGAAAAATAATGAAGACGTGCTAGGTTTGTAAAGACCCTACACTCTGAATCATTGCAAAAGTTACATAGTGAATGTTGGATAAACTTGAGATTTGATAACAGCTTACCTGGAGGTAGGCTGATAAATGTTCAACTACCGGCCGATAGTAAAGATCAGCTAAGTATTAATTGGCTCTTACAGTACACACCAACCGTGTGCCACCTCAAACTTAGCTTAGCTCCTTTTAATTTATACTGCAGGCCAAGCAAACTGTTGTGTATAAGTTCTTTAAAAAAGAAACTTAGAAAATCCAACCCCTCTGCCTACCCCTCCTCCCTTTCCCACAGTAGCAAAAACCTCCCTTTAATTATTACTTAATAGAGAATAGGTTAATGGGGAGGTGGGGGTGGAGGAGACACCTTCACACAGGTGAGAACTGTACTCATATGGAATAAAATATTTTATGTTTAAGGACTTTGCTAGAGAACTTTTAATGAAGTATTTTGTTTGTTTGTTTTTTTAGGGCTTTTGCAAAACCACTGATGTTCTCAAGCTCATCTAATCCAACTTCATCAATTTATAGATGAGCTATTTCAGGCGCCATGTGGTTTTACCTACTATGTCAGAGCAGAAGTATTTAACCCCAAGTTATTTGAATTTTTGTCTTTCACATGTTTCATTTAAAAACTGCACTAAACCCCCTTGGGTTGAGTTTAAGACATACTTTTCTTAGACCGGATTCTATGTCAAGTGAAGGGTACTTGAGCAAAGTTTTATGTTAAAAGAATGCAACATTGTTTTCTGTGACTGTCAGAAGTTTAGTACCAGAAAGACATTTCACATTTGTATGTTTTCAAATACAAGTAAGAAAAATGTTTCAGGGCAGCTGATGTAGACCTTGTACTACTTTCCCCATCCAAAATAATTGGTATCCATGGGAACATTCTGAACCAGTCAACTGACCACATTAGCTCATCTCACATGAGCTGATACAGAATGAGGTTTTGGATGCTTTTGGTTAGTTAATTGAAATGATGCAAGTTCTCTTGAGCTTACCACTAGTATTTATTTTCCTAGATTTTGTGTCTAAATGTTTTTTTTAAAAGGAAAAAAAGGAATAAACTTTAGCTTGATTTCTCTTCCTACCCCTCCCCCCCATTATGTATTGTTTCTTAGCTAAAGCTTCCAAGCTAAGTTGTTTTTCTCAGGCTGCTTTTTTTTTTTTAAACAACTTTATTGGAGTATATTTGCTTTACAGTGTTGTGTTAGTTTCTGCTGTATAACAAAGTGAATCAGCTATATGTATACATATATCCCCATATCCCCTCCCTCTTGCGTCTCCCTCCCACCCTCCCTATCCCACCCCTCTAGGTGGTCACAAAGCACCGAGCTGATCTCCCTGTGCTATGCAGAAGCTTCCCACTAGCTATCTGTTTTACATTTGGTAGTGTATATGTGTCCATGCCACTCTCTCACTTCATCTCAGCTTACCCTTCCCCCACCCATGTCCTCAAGTCCATTCTCCACATCTGCGTCTTTATTCCTGTCATGCCCCTAGGTTCTTCAGAATCTTTTTTTTTTTTTTTTTTTTTTTTAGATTCCATATATATGTGCTAGCATATGGTATTTGTTTTTCTCTTTCTGACTTACTTCACTCTGTATGACAGTCTCTAGGTCCATCCACCTCACTACAGATAACACAATTTCGTTTCTTTTTATGGCTGAGTAATATTCCATTGTATATATGTGCCACATCTTCTTTATCTATTCATCTGTCGATGGACACTTAGGTTGCTTCCATGGCCTGGCTATTGTAAATAGGGCTTCAGTGAACATTGTGGTACATGACTGTTTTTGATTTATGGTTTTCTTAGGGTATATGCCCAGGAGTGGGATTGCTGGGTCGTATGGTAGTTCTATTTTTAGTTTTTTAAGGAACCTCCATACTGTTCTCCACAGTGGGTGTATCAATTTACATTTCCACCAACAGTGCAAGAGGGTTCCCTTTTCTCTACAACCTCTCCAGCATTTATTGTTTGTAGATTTTTTGATGATGGCCATTCTGACCAGTGTGAGGTGATACCTCATTGTAGTTTTGATTTGCATTTCTCTCCTGATTAGTGGTATTAAGCATCCTTTCGTGTGTTTGTTGACAATCTGTATATCCTCTTCGGAGAAATGTCCATTTAGGTCTTCCGCCCATTTTTGGATTGGGTTGTTTGTTTTTTTGATATTGAGCTGCATGAGCTGCTTATATATTTTGGAGATTAATCCTTTGTCCGTTGCTTTGTTTGCAAATATTTTCTCCCATTCTGAGGGTTGTCGTTTTGTCTTGTTTATGGTTTCCTTTGCTGTGCAAAAGCTTTTAAGTTTCATTTGGTCCCATTTGTTTATTTTTGTTTTTATTTCCATTTCTCTAGGAGGTGGGTCAAAAAGGATATTGCTGTGATTTATGTCATGGAGTGTTCTTCCTATGTTTTGCTCTAAGAGTTTTATAGTGTCTGGCCTTACATTTCGATCTTTAACCCATTTTGAGTTTATTTTTGTGTGTGGTGTTAAGGAGCATTCTAATCTCATTCTTTTACATGTAGCTGTCTCGTTTTCCCAGCATCACTTATTGAAGAGGCTGTCTTTTCTCCATTGTGTATTCTTGCCGCCTTTTGTCAAAGTTAAGGTGACCATATGTGTGTGGGTTTACCTCTGGGCTTTCCACCCTGTTCCATTGATCTGTATTTCTGTTTTTGTGCCAGTACCATACTGTCTTGATTACTGTAGCTTTGGAGTATAGTCTGTAGTCAGGGAGCCTGATTCCTCCAGCTCCATTTTTCTTTCTCCACATTGCTTTGGCTATTCGGGGTCTTTTGTGTTTCCATACAAATAGTGAAATTTTTTTGTTCTAGTTTTGTGAAAAATGCCATTGGTAGTTTGATAGTGATTGCATTGAACCTGTAGATTGCTTTGGGTAGTGCAGTCATTTTCACAATGTTGATTCTTC
>NC_041223.1:7339650-7340609 GCF_002837175.3 Physeter macrocephalus | reverse complement strand
TTAGTGGAAATGGTTTCAGTTTTTCACCATTGAGAATGATGTTGGCTGTGGGTTTGTCATATATGACCTTTATTATGTTGAGGTAAGTTCCCTCTATGCCTACTTTCTGGAGGGTTTTTAATCATAAATGGATGTTGAATTTTGTTAAAAGCTTCTTCTGTATCTGTTGAGTTGATCATATGGTTTTTATTCTTCAGTTTGTTAATATGGTTTATCACATTGATTGATTTGTGTATATTGAAGAATCCTTGCATTCCTGGGATAAACCCCACTTGATCATCGTGTATGATCCTTTTAATGTGCTGTTGGATTCTGTTTGCTAGTATTTTGTGGAGTATTTTTGCATCTATGTTCGTCAGTGATATTGGCCTGTAGTTTTCTTTTTTTGTGACATCTTTGTCTGGTTTCCGTATCAGGGTGATGGTGGCCTCCTAGAATGAGTTTGGGACTGTTCCTCCCTCTGCTATATTTTGGAAGAGTTTGAGAGGATGGGTGTTAGCTCGTCTTTAAATGTTTGATAGAATTAACCTGTGAAGCCGTCTGGTCCTGGGCTTTTGTTTGTTGGAAGATTTTTAATCAGAGTTTCAGTTTCATTGCTTGTGATTGGTCTGTCTATATTTTCTATTTCTTCCCAGTTCAGTCTTGGAAGGTTGTGTTTTTCTAAGAATTTGTCCATTTCTTCCAGGTTGTCCATTTTATTGGTATATAGCTGCTTGTAGTGATCTCTCATGAGCATTTGTATTTCTTCAGTGTCCGTTGTTACGTCTCCTTTTTCATTTCTAATTCTGTTGATTTGAGTCTTCTCCCTCTTGATGAGTCTGGCTAAAGGTTTATCAATTTTGTTTATCTTCTCAAAGAACCAGCTTTTAGTTTTATTGATGTTTGCTATTGTTTCCTTCATTTCTTTTTCATTTATTTCTGATCTGATCTTTATGATTTCTTTCCTTCTGCTAACTTTG
>NC_041223.1:7317849-7338830 GCF_002837175.3 Physeter macrocephalus | reverse complement strand
TAAAGTCTATTTTATCTAATATGAGTATTGCTACTCCAGCTTTCTTTTGATTTCCATTTGCATGGAATATCTTTTTCCATCCCCTCACTTTCAGTCTGTATGTGTCCCTAGGTCTGAAGTGGGTCTCTTGTAGACAGCATATATACGGGTCTTGTTTTTTCATCCATTCAGCCAGTCTGTGTCTTTAGGTTGGAGCATTTAATCCATTTACATTTAAGGTAGTTATCAGTATGTATGTTCCTATTACCATCTTCTTAATTGTTTTGTGTTTGTTATTGTAGGTCTTTTCCTTCCTTTGTGTTTCCTGCCTAGAGAAGTTCCTTTAGCATTTGTTGTAAAGCTGGTTTGGTGGTGCTGAATTCTCTTTGCTTTTGCTTGTCTGTAAATGTTTTAATTTCTCCATCGAATCTGAATGAGATTCTTGCTGGGTAGAGTAATCTTGGTTGTAGCTTTTTCCCTTTCATCACTTTAAATATGTCCTGCCACTCGCTTCTGGCTTGCAGAGTTTCTGCTGAAAGATCAGCTGTTAACCTTATGGGGAATCCCTTGCATGTTATTTGTTACTTTTCCCTTGCTGCTTTTAACATTTTTTCTTTGAATTTGATTTTTGATAGCTTGATTAATATGTGTCTTGGCGTGCTTCTCCTTGGATTTATCCTGTATGGGACTCTCTGTGCTTCCTGGACTTGATTGACTATTTCCTTTCCCATGTTAGGGAAGTTTTCAGCTTCCCTAACCTGAGTGCTGCGCTGTAGTGTTTATCAGAGAACACAGAAACCCTGACCTACCACATGTCATCAGTGCTCTCTGCTTTGCTGCTCAGGTCATGCTTTATGCTCTGTGTGCTTCACAAAGCGAAAGCAGCGGGACTCCGAAGTCAGGGCAAGAGTTGCCCACTCAGCAGTTAAGCTTGTCACCAACTATCACGTAAGTGGTGCTTAGTTCTGTTGGTTTGTATCTTCTAGTCCTTTGCCCTTTTTTCCCTGATCCTTAAGTTTTTAGTTTTAAACTTCATTTATGTTAGAAAGAATTCTCTGAACAACAGAAACTGCACATCAGTTCTCTTTATTCGTGGTGAGAGCAGGAGCACGGTCGTTATGTTCTCTTCGTGAGTTTCTACAAGTACAGAGAGAGGAGAAAGATTACAAGGCTGAGGAAGAGACATATCCACAGAAAAGTGTGATGGAGGGTTTTTAAAAGAAATTTTAAGTAATTGAAATTTGAATTCCCTTCATACATTACTGAATATTTTCTCTGCTTGTTGTCCTCCATAGACAAGAGTACACATTGGGAGATTCAGCTTGTAAGAATTCTGAGTCTGATCCTGAGGACTTTTCAGATGAAACAAATGCAGAGAACCTTTATGGAACCTCTCCCCCCAGCGCACCTCGGCAGATGAAGCGCCTGTCAACCAAACACCAGAGGAATAATGTAGGGAGGCCCACCAGTCGAGCTAATTTGAAAGGTAAGTCTTGTACTTAAAAAGATATATTTGAGAGGGCGTGGCATGGTTGGTATATAATCTTTATGTAACCTGTAACTATTGATAGATGCTTTTTCTACAATAATGTTAGTTATTCCTCTTATTTTAAATTTGATTTTATGCTGCCTTAAAGTTATCACCATTAGCAATATTGTTAATAAAAGAGAAAATAATTCTCCAGAGATAGAAAGGTTTGTCCTGAGTCATTGTTAAAGTCAGTGTGTGAGGCATTTGCATTCCTTTTAGGATGTGGAAGAGGACAAACATGGATGAATCAGCGTGCCTGTCCAGGGTGGCTGCTGGACATCTCCGGGATAGATGGCCTTCTTTTATTCTTTGAATCTCTTAGGCTGAAACTTCTAGATTCTGTCTTCCTGACATGATGTATTGGGCAGTTTGGGAGAGGTAGGGCCAGGCTTTCTTCCCCAGGATTCCCTAGGCGGCCTGAGACCTGTGCTCTGCCGGTGACTGTGGTGCTGCCCTCATGTACAGGGCCCTCGTTCCCACTAAGCACAGGGCCTGGATGGTACCCCACCTTATAATCACGCACAGGATCTGTGTTTTACTTTTCTTTCTGCTTGGAATCCCAAAGCCCAGATAGTGTTCTGCTTCTAGAAACTGTTCCTGCTCCTGAGACTGTTCTCTGTTTTCATTTCTTCCTTCCTCTGAGCACGTCACAGCTGTTCTGTTCCGAGGCAGAGGAATTGAATCATGCTGACCTGCTTCCTTGTACCTGCTTTCTGGCATGGAACCTCAGGTCACTGAAGCCTTACGGTTTTAGAATTTCTCTGTTAATTTCAGCAAACCACTTGTCATAAAACTGATCTCATAGTTTCCTAGAATTCATCTACCTATTACTGTGCAAGATAGGGATATCATTCTTTATCTCCTCTGAGAAATTTCCACTTATCACATGTTGTCCCTACTGAAAAGAGACTCATTTCCATTTCTCCCTTTCTTTAACTCATTTTCTTCCTCTCTTTCCCTTTCCCACACATTTCTTCCACGCATTGATCTCTCATGGTTAATGTCGGCAAGTTCATTCTGTGTCCCTATCATAGCCCTTCCTCAAGAGAGAAGAAGGGTAAGAGAAATGGACTTTATTGTACTTATTTGCTTGAGTGAAGTCTTATCCAAGGAGGAATTCCTAAGTAATAAATAGTCTTTCTTTCCCACAGGGAAGATGATTTTTTTTTACTTTCTTTTAAAACTATATTTGTAGTAGGGTGTTAACCTATGGTCTGTATTTACCCCCTTTGGAAAGTAATAGCTTTCCATTGCAATATATTATCTTTAAAATCAATCCTTTTCCATTTTCTCAAAGAAATTTCTCAAATGCCTGCAGAAGTTCCTTTTGAAGCAGCATCTACGGAACCAATATTAGTTAATACATATTTGCTTCGTGGTGGTGAAATGCGATGATGCCAATAGGACATCTGCTTTGTCTTCACTTGTTCATACTATTTTAGAACCGGAGTTGAGAACACAGTCCCCCCATTTTATAGATTGAGAAAGGGTTTTCAAGCAACTTCTTAAGGCCAGAAGGCTTGAGATAGTGGCAGGACTAATTTTAGGTACTATTTTTATTTTTTGGCCATGCCACACAGCTTGTGGGATCTTAGTTCCCTGACCAGGGATTGAACCTGGGCCCTAGGTAGTGAGAATGCAGAGTCCTAACCACTGGACCACCAGGGAACTCCCAGGACTAATTTTAGAACTAGTTCTCCTGGTCCTCAGTTTGGACTTTTTTCCCAGCACAAGCAGCCAGGGGTTAAGCTTCTCTGAATTCGGTACTTGACATGACTGTCCGTCTTTAGTAATCAGTCAGAAAACCCGTCACTGGATACTTGTTGAGCTCTGCTGTCCTTCTGGGCTGTGTCAGAGATAGGAGGAAGAGGGAAGGTTGTTTCTTTTCCTCCTCAACTTCTTTCAGTTGTTTATTTCATAAAATTACAGAATTTTAGATGTGGAAGGGGTCTCAGAGACGACGTTAATTCCTGCCGTTTTGCAGGTGAAGAAAGAATGCTCATAAACCTTTTGATTTGTAGCTATCTAATAGTAGACCTAGGGCACCAAAGTTCTTAATAACTTATGTTTTTTCTTATTGCAAAAGATTACATGTTTGTCATAGGGAGTTTAGAAAATACTGAGAGAAAGAAAGAAAAATACCCGTAAACCCAATATGCAGAAATAACAGCTTTTACCATCTTTGCCTTGTAGTCTCTTTACTTGCGTATATTTGTGTTGTGATACGATATCATACTATATTTACTATTTTGTAGCTGGCTTCCTTTCTCATTTAATGATTCATGAACTTTCTGTGCCATAGAATTACCTGTGCTGTTCATTTTAATGGCTGCCGAATCATTTGTAGCAACATTTGCCTGGTTATCACTCACAGTTCTTGAGTGCTTACCTAAGCACTGCGCTTAGCCCCTCTAAAGAGTTATCTTTTTTTTTTTTTTTTTTTTTTTTTCTTGCGGTACGCGGGCCTCTCACTGTCGTGGCCTCTCCCGTTGCGGAGCACAGGCTCCGGACGCGCAGGCTCAGCGGCCATGGCTCACAGGCCCAGCCGCTCCGCGCCATGTGGGATCTTCCCGGACCGGGGCACGAACCCGTGTCCCCTGCATCGGCAGGCGGACTCTCAACCACTGCGCCACCAGGGAAGCCCAAGAGTTATCTTTTAAATATCGTAATAACCCAATGAGATGGAGGTTCTATATATAATTTATTCAATTTATGGTTGAGGACATGACACAGAGAGTTTCTAGGGCGTGTAGTTTTAACTGTCCCAGTCATGCATATACTAGAAAGCAGTATGTTTGCTGTCTGGGGAACTGTTTTTGTCAACATTTTTGACAAAAACAAGAACACCAAAAAAAGGATGGAAATGAAGCAACCGTGTTGGGCAGGTGGGCCATGTTACTGTTTTGGTGGTGGCGTGTTTGTGTTGAGCTGGTAGAACAAACAGTGCTTGAGAACTTGCTGGCTGCAGCAGCAGAGCATGGTGGACCAGAGCACAGACTTGGTTGCCAGATTGCCTGGATTCCGACCCTGGTTCTACCACCTTCTGTATATGCCACCTCCGTGTCTCATTTTCTTCAGCTGTGAGGTAATCTGCCTTACGGTGTTGTGAGGGTTTTATGTTCAGTAACCACTAGCTGTCGTTATTATTATTGTGAGCTAAAGGTTTCTTTCTCACTACTTGCCTTAAATTTCAAAGTAGAATTAAATAATTACATCATTGACTGTACCCTTATTAATTGGTGCCCCTCCTTTCAGGACACTGAGTCTTGAGTCCCATAGTTACCAAGGTATGGGGTTGGGAGTGCAGCCTGGGTCAGTCCTGTCTGGCTTATCCCTTTGTTGTAGCTCTTTCTAGCCCCCTTTCTTCTTGTCACTCTATATGTTGCCATCATAGTTACTTTTTCTCTGGGTCTTTCTTTCCTCACCTCCCTCCCTTTCTTTTTGCCTTTACCTCTCTTTCCTTTCTTCTGCCTCCTCTTCGCATCCCCTTTTTCCTTCCTCCCTTCCATTCCTCCCTTATTTCTCCTTCATTCTTTCCATTGACTCGGAACTTCAGTGACTCCATAGGCGGGTGTTGCGTTCGATGATCGATAAGCCCCTGCTCATCTCCAGTAGGAATCACAGAGATGGGCAGGCAGTCCCATCTTGTGTGGTAGAGCTGGGGTGGAGGGGAGAGAGGGGCAGCTTCTGTGGGTGCCCACAGGAGGGGATTGAGCAGACCTGGGCTTGCGAAGACTTCTGGAACAAGTGACATTTGTGCTATGGCCTGAAGGCTGAGTCAGGGAGATCAGTATTTCAAACTCATTTGTCAATCATAATAGTGTATTGGTCTCTCAGTATTTTCAAGAGATTTTTAAAATTAATTAGATTGGCCAGATTTATTTTAAAAGCTTTCCAAGGAAATATGAACTGACGCATTCTTTCTCTCTGCAACGAGCAAAGGTTGCCTGAATCATACGATTCGCTTTAGAACTGCAGTGAAAGTTGAACTCATCTTTTTAATTAACATCACCAATAATATTTTCATTTTTCTGCTTATCTGTTGCTGTGTGTAGCAACCACCCCAAAGCTTAGTGTTATGAAAGCGTCCATTTTATTGTGCTCACGGTTCTGCGGGTAGAGTAACCACTAACACTGTTGTCTTTAGTGATGGTAGCCATTGTCATGAGCTATTATATGGATATGATTCTTTAAATATTCTTATTATCCTAGGCTCAAAATAACCAACTGCTGTTATAGGCTTATTTTTTATAATTGGAAATTTAGTACCGGGCAACCTTCTGACCAACTGGTAATAAATTGAGGGTTCCCATGAGAGAACTGCTCACAGAACTCAGGAACACACTTTACTTATGTTAATCACTTAAGTTGCCTTACTAGTGTAAATTGAGGTGTGATTGATAGGGGCTCCTTATGAATAAAAAAGACACTTCTATCAGAAAATTCCAAGGGTTTTAGGAGCTCTGTGTCAGGAACCTGGACAAAACCCAAATATATTCCTTATGTTAAAAAGCAAAATTCAGCCAAGTAAATTTGAAGATTTGATTGGCTTTATTCATGAATCAGGCAGCATTACATCTAGCAACTCGAAGGGTGCTCTGAGTGTTGTGCAAAAATGGAAGGGATTTTATAGGAAAAAGGGTGGAGTAGGGGAGATATTAGCAAAAAAAAAGAAAGGATTATTTTTTGACCAGACATCTTTTTTATGGGGTTGGGGAGGGATGATAGGGGTTTTATCATGCAGATTGCCTCTTCCTCTGGGGGATCGTAGAGGGCCTACTTGATGGGTTACTTTATTGGTATTGACCAGAAAATTCTAGACTGTTCAATTAAAACTACATTTCTGGGAGAGGTTGGAACTGCACCGAAGTAACGTATAAAATATAGGTTTGCCATCATGGGCTTTTAGCATGCAACTGACACCATTTGGGGCCTGTGGTTTTCTTTCTAATACTTACTACACCCTGATGAGCATTATCAAATACTAGCAAAGATATGAGGAGATGGCAGCTCTCTTACAAGGCTGGTGTGAGTGTAAATTGTCTCAATCCCTGTGTGGAAGTAATTTGTTAATACAGTCAGACTGAGGTTGGTTATATCCTTGACCCAAGCAAACGCACTTTTGGGAGTAGACTTTAGAGAAGTTCCTGCAAATAAACACGAGAAGTTCTGCAGAAAGACTCGTGTCACTCATTGTGATTTCCTTTCCTGATATGCAAGTGGGTAACCACAGACGGAAAAGTTCAAAACAATATGTATCATAGTGGTTGTCTGAGATAGGGGAGGCCTGAGGAGGGGGCCTAGGGATGTAGGACAAAGGTGAGGTCACCACTGCCCACAATGTTTTATTTCTTTGTACTGATGGACTTTAGATGTGTTTAAAATTATTTTATTTGACTTTTGCCTTTTCCTGATTTTGTTTCCCTGGGAATGTTAAAGATATTTTTGTTTTCAAAATATTAACTTCTGCTTTTATTTATTTTTTATTTATTTATTTATTTTTTTTGCGTTGCGGAGCACAGGCTCCGGACGCACAGGCTCAGCGGCCACGGCTCACGGGCCCAGCCGCTCCGCGGCATGTGGGATCTTCCCGGACCGGGGCACGAACCCGTGTCTCCTGCATTGGCAGGCGGACTCTCAACCACTGCGCCACCAGGGAAGCCCTAACTTCTGCTTTTAGAAGCTGTGCTAAATATTAAATACATTACAATGTTATGATATCTAGGTAAAGATGGTTAGCGCTTTATTACCTGAAAAATACCAGCTATGTGACATCCTGACAGATGTAACCTACCAGTTCAGCTCTTGAATTAACTCACTGACTAGGCTTGATTTCATACTTTGATGAGTAACAGAATTTAACTGTGGTATTACTTCAGATCATATTTTTTGGATAATGGTAAATAACTACCAAACTACAGCAATTAAGATTTTGATAAATTTTGGACCATAACGTGTAGCTAGCTACCCATGTGTAGCTGTTTCTCCTTAAGGCTGGTTTAAGAAGAGACAAACTATCTCATCCTTAAATTTTTGTTCTTTTTAATTAGCAGAAGGAAGTAAATCCAGTTCATCTCATAGTTTTAAGTAGGTTAAATAAGAATGAAGACACCCAGGCCAGAGCCCTTTTCAGGGTGAATCTGCCTCGTAATCATTATCAGCCCCATTTTGCAGGAGTAATGTAATACTGTAAGAGCCAGATTACAGAGGTAGTAATCTGTAATCTGGCATATACATGTGTGCATATACACACACGTATGCATATACATGTACACACATTAATCTCCCTATCATTAGCAAATATCTCAAGGTGTGTGTGTGTATGTAAATGTGTGTGATTTTTTGCTAACAGTGAGATTAGCAAGTTTTATTTTTTTTTTAATATAATACTGCTATAAAATTGATCTGGTAAAATGGTTATAAATCAGATTCAATCTGTATAGTAAGAGAAATGTTCTTCGTGAACTAGACTGGACCTAAATCTATATTTCGGCTCTTTAATCCAAACTCAGCCTGACTTTCAAGGTTCTAATCTATATTTCCAGTCTACCCATCTACATGTAGACTCACCACTCCAGCCAGGCTCTCTTCTTTTCTGCTTTTGTGTCTTTTTGTATGTTTATTCTATGGCTCTAAATATTCTCTTGCCTTCCTTGCTACCCTTATTTAAGATGCATCCATTCTTCAAGGTATGCGGTCAAGTGCCTGGTCTTATTTAAAGCTTCCACATACCAGTTAGCCCACCGTAATCTGCCTTTTACGGCACTCAGCATCTTAACCTTTCCTTAGTCAGACAGCCCTGCCCCGTGAGCAGCTTGACAGGCGTAAAGGTGGTTGATGGTACAAACATGGGTTAGGATCCCTGTCCCAACATGTCTCATCTGTCTGGCCATCCATGTTCTGCGGGAATCTCCATCACAGTGCTGTTGTAAAGATGACGACAGTTTCTGTAAGCCCTTACCTCGTACATGGGTCAAGCAGTGTTTGAATAGAGCAGTGTTTTCCCAAATGTGGTGTCATTCTAGCCAAGTTGAATCCGAGACACTGGGAGTGGGCCCAGGAATCTGCATTGTAGCAAGAATCTGAGTGATTCTTAATGTTTACTAAAGTTTGAGAACCTTGAATTAGAAGATCTCCAAGTCCCTTCAGACTGTTGACATGGATAGCCTGGCACATCACTGCTCTAAAGATCATCTCACATTTAAAGTAAAGCGCAGATACCTGTTCCTGCTTTCCGATTTGAGAGATCGAGGAGGGCCAGTGTTTCGAATTTGACATACATGTATGGAAGAGCGTAAGAATTGCGAAGACTTGATAAAAAGTACGTTTTATACATATTCTAAAGAGCCGTTTCTAGGTGTGAATTGTGGGGAATTCAGTTGACTGTCTTATATCTGTTTAAACAGGTGAACCATATTGCTTGGCATTTGTTTGCGTTCAGTTTCATTATACATTTTTTTGTTCTTTTCCTTTCATGTTTCTCTGGTTTGGCAGGAGTTATTGGTGATTGGCCAAAGGAAACAGTAACTTCTTGGAAGGTTTGTTTTAACAGTACTGCAAAGTCGTACCACTTAATTTATAGCCACTTGGGAGCTCAGATGTTCATTAGTCTTAAGTCATTGTGAACTAGTTTTGTAGTACTGTAATTAGAACTTGTATAAAACATTCTATATACTTTTGATCCATTCTCCTTTACAGAAACTCTGTATTTGACTTTCTGTTCATTGCAGAGGGATTTAGTATTAACAGAAAACTAAACAAACAAAGATTGGTATTTTCTTTTTGCACAGTAGCTAGACTGGGGCTTAAGTCTATTTTAAATTTAAATTATGTCATTTTAATGATGTACCTATTTCCATTTGTGTGTCTTTTTAAAAAAACCAACTTGGTTTTTTGTTTTGGAAAAAAAAAAAAAAAGCTTCTTTGTCCCATCTTCCTCCTTCCCCATTTGCTTTCATTTGCACACATTGTAGGTCCAAAGACTGAACCAAAATTTTGAATACAGAATTTCAAAATATACCATTTTTTATGCTGTAAGATAGGCTTCACACTATTTGTGTATAATCTACAAAAATTAGGTTTCTAAGCTTGCTAAAATTCGATTCTGTATCTACAGAAAAATGGGATTGTGGCATTTCCCCCCTTAAGTCCTTTTAATTGTTGGAATAAAGATCAAGGCTCAGAAGCTTCATCTCTTGATATTTTCATGCTTTGACTATTAGCTGTGTGGGAAATTTAGCATAGATTTGGGCTTAAAGTTCATAGCTCAGTCTTCTGTGGTGTTCAGGACATCCCAGCTACTCTGAGTTCTCCCTTTGTTTCCCTTAGGACCTTTCAGTCATGGGTTAGAAGAACATTTATAATTTATATAAGGAAAGTAATACTTTTTCACTGTTCACTTACTTTTAAGTTATAAATTATAGGCAGACGTTCTTTGGCCTTGGTCACTAATGCTACCCTACATTCATTTTGTAAAGTCTTCTTAGAATCCTAAACCCTAAGCTAACAAAATAGTTTTTTGTCACATAAGTTTTTGATTTCTCTGACTCAAAACCCTGTGGATGCACATATTAGTTAATATAGCATTCTTTCCTAGGCCTGCATTGCCTCTCTTCTGCACACTTCTCTTGGATATTCTTGTGTACTCTCCTGGTATTAAACAACATCTGTATATACTGATAATTTCCAAATTGATATCTCTGGATTTCTCTCCTGAGCTCAAGACTCGTATATTAGTTACCCACAGACATCTCTACATGAATGTCCCATAGGCACCTCCAATTCAATATATTACAAAACAAACTCATTATCTTTATCTCCAATCTTACTCCCTGGTACCATGTAGATATCATTTTACGTTTCATAGTAAGAAAGTATAGTATGCTTTGATATCTTGAAACATAGAATATAATGGAGTTAAATTTGGAAGTACTTGTGAGCTTTGCTTTCAAATAACCATTGCTTTACTAAGTAGAAATGAGTGATATATATGTGCTATATTAATAAAAGTGTAAAGAACACAGTTAGACAAAACAGCAAAGAGGAGGCAAAGGGCTGGCCTGGACACATTTTTTATAAATGAGGATTGATAAGTATTTGTAGCTAGAAACAATAAAACTGTGAAGAAATTTCTTTTTAAAAAATTCGACTTTTTAAAAAATTAAAAATTTTTATTGAGGTATCATTTATGTACAATATTATATAAGTTTCAGACGTATGACATAGTGATTCACAATTTTTAAAGGTTACATTTCATTTATAGTTATTGTAAAATATTGGCTATATTTCCTGTATTGTATAGTATATTGTTGTAGCTTATTTATTTTATACCTAGTAATTTGTATCTCATCCCCTAACCCTATCTTGTCCCTCCCCGCTTCCTTCTCCCCACTGGTAACCATTAGTTCTCTATATCTGTGAGTCTGCTTCTTTTTTGTTATATTCACTAGTTTGTTGTATTTTTTAGATTGCACATGTAAGTGATATCACCCAGTATTTGTCTTTCTCTGTCTGACTTATTTCAGCATAATACCCTCCAGCTCTATCCATGTTACTGCAAATGGTGAAATTTCATTTTTTTTATGGCTGAGTAGTATTCCATTGTATGTATTGATATGTATGTATACACACACACACACACACACACACACACACACACACACACGCTCTCTACATCTTTATCCATTTATCTGTTGATGGACAGTGAGGTTGATTCTGTATCTCGGCAATTGTAAATAATGCTGCTGTGAATATCGGGGTGCATGTATCATTTTGAATTAGTGTTTTGGGGTTTTTTTTGGATATGTATATCTAGGAGTGGAATTATTGGGTCAAATGGTAGTTCTATTTTTAGTTTTTGGAGAAACCTTCTATAGTGGCTGTACCAATTTACATTCCCACCAGCAGTGTATGAGGGAGGATTCCTTTTTCTCCACCTCCTTGCCAACACTTGTTATTTGTCTTGTTTCTGATGATAGCCATTCTGAGTGAAGAAATTTCTTGAATGGACTGTATAAAACGTTTTAAGACATTTAGAAGTAAAGTAGATTAAAACTACAGATAAAAGTTCTATTGTTTAA
The DNA here is from genome assembly GCF_002837175.3 of Physeter macrocephalus. Taxonomy (NCBI): domain Eukaryota; kingdom Metazoa; phylum Chordata; class Mammalia; order Artiodactyla; family Physeteridae; genus Physeter; species Physeter macrocephalus. The sequence continues at coordinate 7,327,241 of NC_041223.1, read as the reverse complement.
TAAGTACTGCTAATTTAAAAGATCATAGTAATAATAGTTTTATATTAAAATATAACACAAATCCTTACAGACAGTAAAATCCTTTTTGATGGATCATAAAAGAAATTGAATATAATGTAAATCAGGTTGGAAGTGCTCTTGGAAATACTTGTTTTAAAATCCTTATTTTGAAACTAATGTAAATTGATTTGGAAATACATTGGCTTTAAACAAATTTTCTTTGGTGAATTGATTTTGGGTATGTTAGTCTGTAACCACAGAAATATACTCTATTTCATCAAATCTAAAGGCATACTATAATATTATATAGTAAGGAAAAAAATGCTTATAATTGATGACACAGTGTGTTCTTATACTTAGAATTTTTAATTTTTATTTAAAGAACTCTTTTATACTTCTTGATATTTAGATAATAGATTTTTAAAAACCATTTATTACTATTGTGCATATATATATAAAGGAAAATGTAAATGAAATATATTAGTGAATATATTCCTAAAAGTTATTTATATCACCATAATTATAAAACATATTCTAATTTCAGAGAAGTTAAAATACAAAATGTGTGTCCTAGATTCAGTGAGACAGTATACCTTGAGTGTAGAGGGGACATGGGGACAGTGCTCTAGGCTCGGGCATCATCAGCGTATGACGTGGTTGTGAAGGAGGTCACGCGGGGAGAGGGAAGGTGAGACAGAAGAGACCTAAGAGAAGGGCTTTGAGAAGCATTAACTTTTTAATGGAGTGAGCCAAGTTCCCAGGAGAGAATTTGAAGAGGAGGGACTCAGAAGGTAGAAGAGAACCCTGAGAGTGCTGTGTGTAGAAAGCAAGAGACTGAAGGGGTTTCAGTGAGGTAGGGTGGTTCCTAGTGTCAGAAATGCCAGACATTTCTGTTTGGCAAGATGTGTGTTCATCTCAAAGCTTGGGAATTAAGTTAATAGAACCTTTTACAGTTACGTGAAGGGAAAGTGTGATGTTTACTTCCTTTGCATTAATTTTGAATGACTTTATGTGCCAGTATTAATAAACTAGGCAAATTATACCAAATTAGGCTATATGTCTTCAGTTTTCTTAATGTTAAATTTAAAATGTTATTGTTCACCTGTTTGTGGCAAAGAAGAAATCAAGGAATAGAATAAACTAAGGTAAACATTTTTGCTTATATGTCTTTCAGTGTTTCATGAGGATAATCTTAAGGTTCCCTAAGTGGTCTTTCCTCAATCTACTTGGTTTTACGAAAGAGAAAAGTAACCCAGAAAACTTAACTGATTTGCTCTAACTTGACACTTCAGTTCACGGCGAAGGCAGGAATTGGATGTGTTCTCTAAACCAGGTTCTGTCAGATCTGCCGCACTGTTTCTCCCTTCTTACGTTTAAGGTGATGACTTGTGCAGATTTGGCTAGCTGGTGACTGCACTTTGTAGAAGAGAGGTAAGCAGATGGTTTTAGGTTAGTAATGGAGAATACTAGAGAATATAGCAAGTGTTATGTAACAGGGAAAATGGGTAAAACCTTTTTAAAGATTTAGAGAGAAATGTTGTGTGTGTGTGTGTATTTTCTTAATTTTCAGCATATGGTATGATTATTTTCTTCAATAACGGTCTGAAAATATAAGTACATGTGAATATCCGTCATTGAAATATTGAGAATAACTTTATATTTCAGAGTAACATAATGTTCTGCTTATTTTTTTAATAGAAAAAATGAATGCACCAAACCAACCTCCACATAAAGACACTGGAAAAACTGTGGAGAATGTGGAAGAATACAGCTATAAGCAGGAGAAAAAGGTCCGAGCAGCTCTTAGAACGACGGAGCCAGATCATAAGAAGAACGTGCAGTGCTCCTTCATGTTGGACCCAGTGGGTGGGTCTCTGCCCAAAAAATCAATTCCAGATGTGGATCTCAATAAGCCTTACCTCAGTCTTGGCTGCAGCAATGCTAAGCTTCCGGTGTCTGTGCCCATGCCGATAGCCAGAACTGCACGCCAGACTTCTAGGACTGACTGTCCAGCAGATCGCTTAAAATTTTTTGAAACTCTACGACTTCTACTAAAGCTTACCTCAGTCTCAAAGAAGAAGGACAGGGAGCAAAGAGGACAGGAAAATACGTCTGCTTTCTGGTTTAACCGATCTAATGAACTGATCTGGTTAGAGCTACAAGCCTGGCACGCAGGAAGGACCATTAACGACCAGGACCTCTTTTTATATACAGCCCGTCAAGCCATCCCAGATATTATCAATGAAATCCTTACTTTCAAAGTTAATTATGGGAGCTTTGCCTTTGTTAGAAATGGAGCTAGTTTTAATGGTACTTTGGTAGAAGGGCAGTGCAGAGCCCCTCATGGGACAAAGGTTGTGGGTTACTCAACATATCATGAGCATCTCCAACGCCAGAGGGTGTCATTTGAGCAGGTCAAACGGATAATGGAGCTGCTGGAGTACATAGAGGCACTTTATCCATCGTTGCAGGCTCTTCAAAAGGACTATGAAAAGTACGCTGCAAAAGACTTCCAGGACAGGGTGCAGGCACTCTGTTTGTGGTTAAACATCACAAAGGACTTAAATCAGAAATTAAGGATTATGGGCACTGTTTTGGGCATCAAGAATTTGTCAGACATTGGCTGGCCGGTGTTTGAAATCCCTTCCCCACGATCATCCAGAGGCAACGAGCCCGAAGATGAGGGTGATGACACAGAAGGAGAATTGAAAGAGTTGGAAAGCAGTACGGATGAGAGTGAAGAAGAACAAATCCCTGATCCAAGGTTACCAGAAACCAGGCAGCCCACTGACAACAGTTTCAACATCCAGTCACCGGACTGTGTAACTAAGAAGCTCGAGAGGCTTGAATCTGAGGACGATTCTGTTGGCTGGGGAACACCAGACTGCAGCACAGAAGCAGGCTTTAGTAGACATTGTCTGACTTCTATTTATAGACCATTTGTAGACAAAGCACTGAAGCAGATGGGGTTAAGAAAGTTAATTTTAAGACTTCACAAGCTGATGGATGGTTCCTTGCAAAGGGCACGTATAGCACTGGTAAAGAGTGACCGTCCAGTGGAGGTAGGTTTCCGGTAGGCCATAGTATGATCTTGTCCTTAGTTCCACTATTACTTGTAAATTACAATGTATGTTGTGTTCTCTATAATATGTACTTTCATGGTCTTGATTTTTTTTTAATTGAAGTATAGTGGATTTACAAAGTTGTGTTCATAATCTTGATCTTTTTAAGGCATAAATGGTGGTTATTATAAATTGCAGATTTAAACGTTTCCATAAAGCATTGTGATAAAAGGGAAAGTGGATGTGTGAAAACTGTATGAAACTGAGTGAATTAAGTGTGTGGAGGGAAAAAAAATCCAATGATTAAATATAGGATGGAGAAGGACAGGCTAGGTATAAATAAAGAGGGAAGAAAGCCATAATCATGGGTGACCACAAGCTGAATATGAGTCAGTAAAAAGTCAACATGATGCTAAAATATTTTTAAATGAGTATGGCATCCAAGGTCATGGATATAGTTCTTTCTCTATTCTTTTTTCTTTTTTTTTTTTTTTTTTTTGCGTTACACGGACCTCTCACTGTTGTGGCCTCTCCCGTTGCGGAGCACAGGCTCCGGACGCGCAGGCTCAGCGGCCATAGCTCACGGGCCCAGCCGCTCCGCGGCATGTGGGATCTTCCCGGACCGGGGCATGAACCCGCGTCCCCTGCATCGGCAGGCGGACTCTCAACCACTGCGCCACCAGGGAAGGCCCCCTTTCTCTATTCTTTGCAATGGCTTACTTCCTTTTGAGTTGCATGTCCAGTTTTGGTCACTGGATTTTAAAGAGAGAAGAATTACAGAGAAGGCCAAGAATGATCAAAGGGGAAAAGTATACACTATTCGGTAAGGTTACAGTGTTTAGTGTAGTTGCTGGAAGTTTAAGGGAAGTATTATTATCAAAGACATATTTCGATACGAGAAGATTTTTGTGAGGAGTATGTCTAGTAGAGGAGTTGATTTGAAAATAGTACAGACTTGGTTTTAATAGCTTTATATCTCAGAAATTCTTTACCATTAAGGGTGGTAAAACTAGAAAGGGACATATTGTTGGATATTGTTCTTGAGAGTGAAAGAGTATAAGCAATTTTTCTGTTGTGGTGAGTTTGCACGTTCATCTGGCTAAAAGCAGAAGCACCCAGATCTTTGAGATCCCTAATTACCTGAGTAGGGCTGTGATTCTAAATTTTAATAGCTAAACACATACATATGTATATACTTCTACTTTTTTTAAACTTTGGTTTATTGTACAATCTGGCTTGCTTTGGAGTCAGATGATAAAACTGAAGGTATTCCTTAAGATGGGAAACATCGGAAGAGAATCCGAATTTGCAGGATTTGAAGTTTTAATCTGATGGCCAGATTATGAACCCTTCGGAGAAGGGGTCAGGTGTTCACATAACATAGCGGGATGTTTGCAGAATGAATCAGTACTTTGTAGCTCTTCGGGGGTTAGTTTACTTTGAGTATTATTTTGATTAGAAATCTCAAAAATGAATTTCCTTTGAGCAGTATTTTGACTCTGTGAATGATTTTTTATGTACATCTTTTTATTAGGGCAAATGATGTTTTTCCTTCTTAGTCCATGAATAACTATGTTACAATAAGAATTTATTATAGTGCAAGTTTCAAAGTCAGTAGAGCAGAATTAGGTATGTAGTAAAGATCTGGCATATGCTTCAGATGGTAAATAGCTTACTTTAGTTTAGGTTTTTGGCTGGAGAGTGGTTAGGTTCTAACAAGGACACCTATGGACAGGACGGGGTTGATTAATTGTTATTATGAAGGACTGTTTTTGAAGTAATAGCAGTGAAAAAGTCCTGGCATTATTACCTCATCTTTGATTCACTGGTTCTCCTAGGAGAGAGGGGCTCATGGTGAGGGCTCAGGGAGACGTGTCAGGGCTTCTTAAAACTGCGTTACGCTCCCTCTCCCAGACTGTCTTCCTCTCCCCTGAGGACCCTCTGTGGCAGTGAATCACTGCTGCTGAGCTTTGCATCCATTAGATGTGTTGGAACAAGAAAAAGATTGAGAATGAGTGCATTGCATTTTCTATTAGAACCCTTGCTGAAAAAAGATGATGAGGTAGCCCATGGCTTTGAATTCCTATCAAAGTTGTATGCCTTTGGTTTGACCGGTTGAGATTTAACTGAATGAGAAAGTTATCCTTGTTATAGAAAAAAAGAAATACATACACATTCAAAGTGTGTGAATTAAACATGTTTACTAGAATTATTTGAGATTGTTTACTTTTCAAAAAAAATGTAGTACAGTAGCCCCTCTTGTTTTAAATTTTGGTTTATAAAATGTTGTGTTTGTAAAATAATGAAAGAGTAACCAAGAGCTAAAATTCCTCTGTATTGGAGATTAATCCAAACTAATAAAAGATAAGCCTCCAAAATTATAATTAACTCAATGGGAAAGTAAGACTTTATTTTTATTCCTATTTCAGGGACATAATGTCTATAAGGCGAAGTGTATGTATACAAATGTAAATGAATATATGTACACTCCCCTTCTGGGTTTGTTTTGTTTTAGTCTTTTTACTAAGTATGTCTGGGAAAGAGCCACAATTTTGAAGTCCAATAACTGGATTCCATTCCTCGATGCTGCTCTTTCTCACCACATATCTTAATGTCAGTGACTTAATCTTTCTGACCGTAAGCCTTCACATCTGTAAAATGAGTATAATAATACTTCCCTACCTACCTCACAGGGTTGTTGTGAGGCTTGAAAAGATACTTGTATAAATAGTAAAATGCTATAGAAGTCAAATATAAACTATTTTTTTTAAGAAGTGTTGTTACACTTTTTTTCCCCCCTTGAAGCTAACTGTAAGTCAGTAGGGGCTAGACAAGTCTATATTTTTATTTTTTTAATGTATTTTACTTTTTAATCTCTGCCAAATAATCGTACATTTTTAAGGGCATACATTTTAAGCAGTGGATAACCTTTTAGGTTGGAGGACAATTTTCATTCTTAATTGTTAGAAACATCTTGACCAGCTGGTACTGTAGATTGTGCCCAATACATATCTTTTGTTTTGCACAGTTTTTATGGCTTATGTGATAATACTAATGAATATAGTTGGAGGATTTTGTAGAAAAGAAGAATTATACTCATGGTATTTGATTGTTCTTATCTATGACTATTTTTATTTCTTATGATTAAGTTACTTACAACTTGTGTTTATAAATGACATATCTAATATTTAATTCTCCTTGGCTTGTAAACATGCTTTATAAAACAGTTTTCCTCTAAAGATTGTTATTATATTTCAATATCTTTAAATTAAAAAATGCAACTAGTGATACTAAAAAAAATCTGTTTGTAAATTGTTTTAATAATATGAATATCATGAACAGCCTTAATAGTTTGTTAAAAATTAGATAACGTTATAGCTCCTTAGCTTCTGTAAATTCATTTTCTCAGGACATGTTTCTTTTTTTTTTTTGGCTGCATTGGATCTTCGTTGCTGCGCGCAGGCTTTCTCTAGTTGCAGCGAGCGGGGTCTACTCTTCGTCGCGGTGCGCGGGCTTCTCATTGCGGTGGCTTCTCTTGTTGCAGAGCACGGGCTCTAGGTGCGCAGGCTTCAGTAGTTGGAGAGTGCAGGCTCAGTAGTTCTGGCATGCGGGCACCAGAGCACACTGTCTTCAGTAGTTACAGCACACGGGCTCAGTAGTTGTGGCGCACGGGCTTAGTTGCTCCGCAGCATGTGGGATCTTCCTGGACCAGGGATTGAACCTGTGTCCCCTGCGTTGGCAGGTGGATTCTTTTCTAATTTATTTTTTTTTATACAGCAGGTTTATTAGGTATCTTATTTTATACATACTAGTGTATAATGTCAATCCCAATCTCCCAGTTCATAGCCCCCCACCCACTGCTTTCCCCGCTAGTGTCCATATGTTTGTTCTCTACATCTGTGTCTCTATTTCTGCCTTGCAAACCAGTTCATCGTCTGTCGCTGGGCATTTAGGTTGCTTCCATGACCTGACTATTGTATATAGTGCTGCAGTGAACATTGGGGTGCATGTGTCTTTTTGAATTATGGTTTTCTCTGGGTATATGCCCAGTAGTGGGATTGCTGGGTCATAGGGTGATTCTATTTTTAGTTTTTTAAGGCACCTCCATGCTGTTCTCCATACTGGCTGTATCAATGTGCATTCCCACCAACAGTGCAAGAGGATTCCCTTTTCTCCACACCCTCTCCAGCATTTGTTGTTTGTAGATTTTCTGATGATACCCATTCTAACCGGTGTGAGGTGATACCTCACTGTAGTTTTGATCTGCATTTCTCTAATAATTAGTGATGTTGAGCAGCTTTTCATGTGCCTGTTGGCCATCTGTATGTCTTCTTTGGAGAAATGTCTATTTAGGTCTTCTGCCCATTTTTCAATTGGGTTTTTTGTCTCTTTAATATTGAGCTGCATGAGCTGTTTATAGATTTTGGAGATTAATCCTTTGTCCATTAACTTGTTTGAAAATATTTTCTCCCATTCTGAGGGTTGTCTTTTCATCTTGTTTATAGTTTCCTTTGCTGTGCAAAAGCTTTCAAGTTTCATTAGGTCCCATTTGTTTATTTTTGTTTTTATTTCCATTACTCTAGGAGGTGGGTCACAAAAGATCTTGCTGTGATTTATGTCAAAGAGTGTTCTTCCTGTGTTTTCCTCTTAAGAGTTTTATAGTGTCTGGTTTTACATTTAGGTCTTGGGCTTCCCTGGTGGCACAGTGGTTGAGAGTCCGCCTGCCGATGCAGGGGACACGGGTTCGTGCCCCGGTCCGGGAAGATCCCGCGTGCAGCGGAGCGGCTGGGCCCGTGAGCCATGGCCGCTGAGCCTGCGCGTCCGGAGCCTGTGCTCCGCAGCGGCAGATGCCACAGCAGTGAGAGGCCCGCAGACTGCAAAAAAAAAAAAAAAAAAAAAAACCAAAATAAACATTTAGGTCTTTAATCCATTTTGAGTTTATTTTTGTATATGGTGTTAGGGAGTATTCTAATTTCATTCTTTTACATGTAGCTGTCCAGTTTTCCCAGCACCACTTATTGAAGAGACTGTCTTTTCTCCATGGTATATCCTTGCCTCCTTTGTTATAGATTAGGTGACCGTAGGTGGGTTTGGAACAGGGCTTTCTACCCTGTTCCATTGATCTGTATATCTGTTTTTGTGCCAGTACCATACTGTGTTGATTACTGTAGCTTTGTAGTATAGTGTGAAGTCAGGGAGTATGATTCCTCCAGCTCTGTTTTTCTTTCTCAAGATTGCTTTGGCTATTCAGGGTCTTTTGTGTGTCCATACAGATTTTAAGAATTTTTGTTCTAGTTCTGTATGAAGTCAGGGAGTATGATTCCTCCAGCTCTGTTTTTTTCTCTCAAGATTGCTTTGGCTATTCAGGGTCTTTTGTGTCTCCATACAGATTTTAAGAATTTTTGTTCTAGTTCTGTAAAAAATGCCATTGGTAATGATAGGGATTGCAGTGAATCTGTAGATTGCTTTGGGTAGTACTGTCATTTTCACAATATCGATTCTTCCAATCCAAGAACATGGTATATCTCTCTATTTGTTTGTGTCATCTTTGATTTCTTTCATCAGTGTCGTCTAGTTTTCTGAGTACAGGGTCTTTTACCTCCTTAGGTAGGTTTAGTCCTATGTATTTTATTCTTTTTGTTGCAGTGGTGAATGGGATTGTTTCCTTAATTTCTCTTTCTGATCTTTTGTTGTCAGTGTATAGGAATGCAAGAGATTTCTGTGTGTTAATTTTGTATCCTGAGACTTTGCCAAATTCATTGATTAGCTCTAGTAGTTTTCTGGTGGCATCTTTAGGATTCTCTATGTATAGTATCATGTCATCTGCAAAGAGTGACAGTTTTACTTCTTCTTTTCCAATTTGTATTCCTTTTATTTCTTTCTCTTCTCTGATAGCTGTGGCTAGGACTTCCAAAACTATGTTGAATAATAGTGGCAAGAGTGGGCATCCTTGTTCCTGATCTTAGAGGAAATGCTTTCAGTTTTTCACCATTGAGAGAATGATGTTTGCTGTGGGTTTTGTCATATATGGCCTTTATTATGTTGAGGTATCTTCCCTCTGTGCCCACTTTCTGGAGAGTTTTTATCATAACTGGGTGTTGAATTTTGTCAGAAGCTTTTTCTGCATCTGTTGAGATGATCATATGGTTTTTATTCTTCAATTTGTTAATGTGGTGTATCATATTGATGATTCACATATATTGAAGAATCCTTGCATCCCTGTGATAAATCCCACTTGATTGTGGCGTATGATCCTTTTAATATGTTGTTGGATTCTGTTTGCTAGTATTTTGTTGAGGATTTTTGCATCTATATTCATGAGTGATATTC